>NC_141074.1:44227800-44457800 GCF_041138505.1 Cibotium barometz
AATCAACACATGGATCATCTATTTGCCTAGTTAAAGATCAACCACCCATGGCACATCAAACTAGAAAGGCACTTTGTTGATCCTAGGGACTACCCAACCCTGGGTCACATAGGAGTCCAACACTAGTGGCACACATCCTATCTCCTCAGCCGAATGTGGCAGAAAGACATGGCCACATCTAGAGAAGTCTACATTGACCCCAAGTACATGTGCTAATTAAAAGATGGTGGTCCTGGCACAAGTTTCTATGCATGTTAGAAAAAGGGCCCACCTACAATTCCCCCTACATTGATGGCCCCACATGCCTAACCACCATGGAGATGTGACTAAAAATGAAGAACTTTAATGACCTATACTGCACCAAGGTCCTTAACCCGCAAAGATATCAAAAATTATAATGATAAAAAAAGGTACAATGTCCATCATCCCTATGCTTCATATAGGGTCCCCTAAAGGTATACATGTAAATGTCCCTAAGCCCAAGTGCCTGGGCCCCATTCCCCATGTGCATGTGCACCCAAACCTACTACTTCATTACAAACCATCTCCTTCTACAATGATTTCGTCCTCGAAATCAAAGGGTGGTCATGCCCAAAGAAAACATATACAAGTGGCTATGTACAAAAGCCAAAAAAATCACATCCATGATGACTGAATGTAGCGGAAGACCTGTGCGTGAATCATATGACCCCCCTGGATTAAATAGAAAAGGATAGAGGACTCCCATCCGATGACGAGGCTATATATGCAACCTCGTGGATCAAATGGAAATTCGAGGCATACAAAATCCAAGGCAATGGCTCCATGATAATCTGGTGCAAGTGGAGTAGATAAAGAACCATTGTCGATGACGAATCTAGTTGAATGTCCTCTAGGATCAAAGGGATATGTATAGTATATACCCTAAAATGTCGAAGCTAGAATGGTAGTAGCTCCTGGATCAAAAGAAGAACTCGACTCCAAAGAGATAGTAGTACCAGGATGATCAAAAGGAAAACTCATAATCTCCTCCTCATGACCACACTGTGAATCTGGCATGAAAGGTATCCGCCGAAGAAGCTCAAAACTCCTGGCCAAAATGTCAAGTGGTCTTGGCACAAAAGAATCATCATGTCTGCCAAGACCAGAATATGACGTAGATGCACCTGAATGTCAAGCCACATATCCACAAACTATGCTCCTCAAATGGCAAAGAATGCATCCAAAGAAAAATGTCCTGACTCCAAAGAACACATGATCGTGCCAATATCCGAAGGAGCCAAATGAACATAACTCAAGGTCGGCCTCAAGTAGAGTCAAATGTAAACTCATGCCTCCGTCATATGTAGCATCACTCCAGAAGTTAAAAGCATGATCCACCATATCTATGTATGTATGAGTATGATCCGACCCATGCACAATATCTCCATGTGTATGACACTCTATATGTATGTGATCCTCTAAAGTAGAAGCTGAATCATCATAAAGATCGTCATCACTAAACACTGACCAAGTGTCTACACAAGAGGTAAAAGTGGTATCAGTCAACTCACTATCAATGGAATCTCCAAGGTCACTAAGGTCATCGTCAAAGGTATAGACCAACTCCATCACTGGTGTCCCTATATGACCTAAATCCCATGTTAGATCAATCTCCAATAGTACTGGATCTAAGGAAATACCTAGATCAACTGTAAAACTCTCAAAGTCAATGTCATAGGATATGCTAAAAATATGATCAATATGCATACTCCTACGATGTCTCACCTCTATGAACTCATCACTACTCTCATGCACTATCCCTGAGTACTCAATCACCACAGCTCAATCCACTCTAATGCTGCTAGGAATGCTATGAAAACTAGGAGTAGTGGTCGTATCCAAAATCTCTCCACATGTAAAAAATCTAGAGGAGTAGCCCAACATATCTAATTCTAGAACCTCGGGTCTATGCTCCTCATGGTCTATGATGTGCTCAATGACATGTGAAGTGTCAATCCCATGTGTGACTAAAGATGTACGACTAGCCGAATGATCATGACTAGTCAAATGCCCATCAAGATCATGGAATGCATCACTATGGTCATCTAATGTATCCCTATGATCACTAGAAATAGAGATAGGTAGCTCTATGATACTCGTAATGCTCGATGTGCTCGTTGCCATCTCTCCCATGAAGATCATGCCCACATGATTTGACTCACACACATCACTCTCACTATCACTATCACATACATTATCATCATGTACATATGTATCAGTGGCATCATGTACACGTGTATCACTATCATCATGTATGTGTGTGTGATACATCAATATCATCATGCGTGTGTGTGCACGATACATCATCATAGGTATGTGGGTGTGATACATCAATATCATCACATGTACGTGTATGACCATGACCATGTGTACAAGTATCAACATCAATATCATCATCAACATGATGATCATCGTCATCCTCCTCATCATCCACTAAATGCATGTCATAATGATACCCATCCTCAAGTATATAATCATCTCTGCTCACAACTGTAGGGTACTCAATCAAATCCCCATATACATCCTCTCATGCAATTAATGTCGAACCATCCATGTAAAGATATCCACATAGATCCTCAACAAAATCACCATGTATAGAATGTCTAGACCATCTAGCACCAACATCCTCCTCATCAAATAAATGTCTACATTGGCAAGGTAATAACATCTGAAGCTCAAACATCCATATGTGACATGAATATGATCTATCATCATAACATGATGTCGGTGAAGAAGGATCCAGAGGTCAAAGCCGCAATATGCCAAATGAACTCGGCAAATGATATGTAACTTCTCACTTGAAATGGCAAATCAAGATAACGACGATGAAGCCATAATGATAGGATACGAGCAGATATCGCACAATCATGGTCTGGGATGGAGACATAGTGATGTCGAGACGACGAAGATGGTGGGTAGCATGACGATCATAGGCAGGGTAGAAATAGTAATGGGAACTCATGTCATCCCGCCAAGGCCCGAAAGTGTGGAAACACCAATAAATGTGCTCAAGAATCCTACATTGCATGTGGAAAAGCACCAATGTGCTCAAAATGACGAACCGTGCATGAACAAGGCCTAAAATGCACGTGTGAATGCCCAAAATACACCAAATGGCCTAAAATGTGCACGTGAACGCCCAAAATATACCAAAATGGCCCAAAGTGTGCACGCGAACGCCCAAAATACACTAAAATGGCCCAAAGTGTGCACTAACCACCTCCATGAGGCTCAAAACATATGAACAAGCTCAAATAAAAGCACCAACATGTGTGACACACCTCACACGTGTGAATAATCACCCAATATGCCCACACTACACACAAACTATCCCCATAAACTCATGGCATGATGACGAACTCCATCATCGCATGTGAACACCTCTAACTCAATGGTATACTAACATGTGTGGGAACTACCACTAGCACAAACAAGGTGTGGCAAGGGTCAAAATGTAGAATGGCCAAAGAATCCAAAGGTTGGGGTGTGGAATGGTCAAAAGATTAAGGGTTGGAGTGTAAATGGCCAAGGGATCTAATGGGATTTGTATGGGCAAGACAGGCTAATGTGAAAAAGGAATGAAGGGTTAAGATGTAAAGTAGATGGAGGGTGGAGATGTAAGTAAGAATCGGGTTTAATCAAAAGGTGACTATACGTTCTTCTTTCTCCCTCTCACACTTATTCTTCATCCCACACAACACTCACAACTATCCCACACAACACTCACAACTGCTTGTTGAAAGCTGCAATCTTCTGAAGAAGGCTGAGAGCTGCAAAGCTCTATGATGCTAGTGCTTTCAAGCTCTGTGATCACGTTAGCTGAGCTTCCATTCTCTACTGGTTGCTTGTAGTTTCTGTAGTGCTGGTTTTGCTGGTTGCTTGTAGTTTCTGTAGTGCTGGTCGTGTTGTTCTGCAATGCCCAGCTAAGGTATCTGCAAACGCCCAAATGCGCCTGACGTTGAAACGCTGGACCCCAGCTGCGCTGAATCTGTTGTGAGTGATGTCTACGCTGAATATGTGATACGTGTAATGAACGCTGCTTGCACTAACTGTCGCCCACCAGCTACACCTGTATTCAACATCACGGAGCCAACTACACCTGTATTCAACATTCACAACTATTTGGCTTGTTTGCTGGATATCTAGCAAGATCTGTCAATTCTTGTATAGCAGTAGAATCCCTTGGTGTAAATGGTAACACATTGGCTTGCCAATGATCTCAGTTCAATTCTGAGAGGGATTGCTATATCTTTGAACTTTCTTGCCAATATCAACTTGCTGAACACTTTTTCTTGCACAAAAACAAAAAAAAAATCAAGAATAGAATGAAGTTTAGGGTAAAGATCACTTTACTGATGTAAAGTTTTGCACCAATCTTGTTTTAAACACTTAAGTTCTTCACTCTGTACTATTTTCTTGATAATCTTTATGGATTTTCTTCATAATCTTTGCATTAACTGTCACTGTTTCAAGGAACTCTGCACAGTTACATAAAACTTTTGCAGAAACTTCAAGAAACTGCACAAACTTCAATGAACTGGGGATTAATCTTCAATTTTTTGCACAGAATCTGCACAACTGTTATAATAATCTGCACTAGAATTCTATTCTACACAGCAATCTGCACTCTGCACAATAATCTGCACAGAAATCTAAAAACTTCACAGCAATCTTTCAAGCTGCAATGAAATTTTTTGCAAAACTGCTTAAGAAACCATCTTCTTGTAAATATGCTCCAAGAACTCCAAGATTTTGGGGAAAATAGAACAGAAATAGAGGCTTAATGGATTAATAATTGGAACTGTAAGCTCTTTAAGCAGGATAATGCCAGAAAATCTCTTAATTTTGGTTGCTAAAATCTTTGTAAACCCTAATTCGAAAATCACGAAAATCAAGATCTAGAAGATCAAGAACCAAACTATAACTGGGTTAGGGTTCAGAAAATAGTGTTTAATACAAATTCAAAAATGATTAACAAAAATCTCTTTGCTAATCCTGTCAAACAAGAAATTAGCAAATCTGAAAACTATGTAAAAATCAATTTCGAAAATGACTAACACTAATCACTCCCTAAGCAAAGACCTAAGCCAAAGGCTCTAATCCTAGGGATCTAAGCCAAGAGCTATGATACCAATTGGAATGGAGTGAATCATAAAGCTCAGATTAGGGACAAATCATCATGGATTAATACAAGATTAAGAATAATCTCATATAATGGCCATGATGCCTAAGTGAGATAACCTCCCACTAAGAGGATGGAAACAGCCTTCCATAGGCCTAGGTTGAAAGCCATGAGGCTCTAAGAGTCATGAGATGACCAATATTAAAAGATATCAAAAAGTATAATGATCAAAAAAAGATACAATGTCCATCATCCCTATGCTTCATATAGGGTCCCCTAAAGGTACACATGTAAATGTCCCTAAGCCCAAGTACCCAAGCCCCATTCCCCATGTGCATGTGCACCCAAACCTACTACTTCATTACACTGCTCATGTTGTCAAATAAATGACAACAGCCCTATATATGGGCTCACCCATATCACCAAGTAGCTTTTGAAACCAAGCTACCTGACAAGTTGTCATAGTAACATCCCTATACCCTGCCTCTGTACTTGACAAGGCAATTGTCAGCTATTTCTTGTTGCTCCAACTCATAGCAACACTCCCAAAAGAAAACATAAAGCCGCTAGTAGATCTCCTATAGTGTCTGTGACACTGCTGGAGATCTACCAGCCCAATCAAGATCTGTGTACCCATGTAGCTATATCTCTATGCCAGCCTCATAGAAAAGTCCATAATCAACTATGGACTTTATATACTTGAGAATTCGTATAGTTGCATCCAAGTGTGGCTTCTTGGGGACCTACATAAACTGACTCATAAGTCCAGTAGCGTAGCTCAAATCTAGTCTAGTAATGATCACATAGATCAAGCTACCCACTATGCACCTATACACAGTGGGGTCCTCCAAAAGCTCACTTATATGTATGAAAAGGGTTGTGTTTTGCTTCAATGACACTGAAATAGGCTTATAGCCAATCATACTATACTTGGACATAGTGTAACAACAAATTGCCATGAGGTGAGCTCACCACATCTATACCCAAGAAATATTATAGCTCACCCAAATCCTCCACTCAAACTTCTGCTTCAAAAGTACCTTGACATCACGTACCTCAACATCACTATCACTAGTGATAATCAAGTCATCCACATAAATGACTAAAAGTGAAAAATCTACACTAGATATCTAAAATCTAATGGTAACAAGATACTCCTCGATCTTGTTTGACCATGCTCTGGGTGCCTACTTTAAGCCATATAACGCTTTGCATAACCTACACACAAAATTTGGGTATGCATTACTTTCATAACTTGGTGGCTGCATCATGTATACTTCTTCTTGTAAATTATCATGCAACAAAGCATTCTTTATGTCTATCCAACTCTTCGTTTATAGCCATAGCAATAACAGCTCTCACAATTACCATTCTTGCAATTGGGCTGAATGTCTTATCATAGTCAATACCATAGGTCTGTGAATACCAATCTTGCCTTATACCAGCTCACTGATCCATCTAAGTTATGCTTGACTTTATACACCCAATTACCTCCTTTTCTTTCGATAAAGGCACTAATTCCCATGTTGCATTTAGATACAATTCATTGCTTTAACCACCATGTAAGCAAATGATGGGTTGTATATCCATCATATCTCAACCTATCAACAGGGTGCCTAACCCTCGAAGACCTGCATACACCTAGATCATTGTTAGGTATTCTCATCCTTAGTTCTCCTTGCACCAAGAGTACCACTAACGAAATGCCAAGCTCCTCATCAAGGCTCTACTAAGAGCCACTAGAGTCACCATTCACATTTGACACATGAGGGAAAAGGTTGATCTACCTTTTTCTTTCCTTGCATGATACCTGTGTACCTACATCTGTTCTTAACCTGCCAACCATGGACTAACACTGGATCTACTACTAGAAGACTCTCCAAGTCTACTAAGCACTCGTGGTTTCTGCTCTACATGTGGGGTAGCATCATTAGTTCTTATATCTACATCTTCTGTTGCCTTTATTGGTGCATACCATCTCATTAAAAAAACATCTCTACTTACTTGCATCTCACGAGTGGTAGGGTTATAATATCTATAACCTTTTTGATCTAAGGCATAACCAATGAATGCATTTCTCTGCCTTTGGATCCAACTTGGTTCTTGTTTCATGGGAAACATGCATAAATGCAATACACCCAAACACTTTTAAGTGACACACTTGATTTTATGCATATAAACTTCTGTTCATGATGCATCATACCATGAACAAGTGCTGTAGTGGGGGCTCATATTCATAATGTAAACAATAGTTGTTGCTACTTTGGCAGTGGTCTCTAGGGGAGGAACCCCTATCATGAAACCTCAAACCAAAAGTTTGTACCTCAAGCTGATGAGAGGGAAGAGAATGGGGCTTACCACAATAGAATTTGGAGGATGAACTCTTCAAAAATGCTAGGATCAAGGATGGAAGGCTGTTGGGGTGAACCCCCTCCATCAGAGGTCAAGATATTTTATGTGGAAGGTTTGTATGGGTGTTGTATCTTGTATTCCTGCAAGCAAGCAGGACTTCATTCAAATTCACGAGTCCTTTATGCGAATCAAATAGTCCCTTTTGTATCCTACCTAGTCCCTTTTTTGAAAATGAGATTTGTTTAATGGATGTTAGGATTTTACAAAAGCCATGAGGCTCTCTCAAATAAATATAGCAAAGAAGTGAATGCAAGACCTTTAAGACTTACCAACTAATAAAATACATTATAATATAATAAGGAAGAAAAAAAATTACTATAAAAACAACGGTGTTCGTTTGTATTGTTTTGAAAACTCTGAGCTTGCAAGGAAACCCTAGCGCGCGAAGGATGGCTATGGCGAGCTAGGGTTTCATCTCTCATACGGTGCCACGGTGTCAAGGAGGGCTAGGGCATCGTGTTTCTAGAGCAGAAGTTGAAGAGAGACAGAGAGAGATGGGAAAGAAGAAGAAGAAGGCCCCCCCCAAAGTGTGGTGTTTCTACTGCGAGAGGGAGTTTGATGATGAGAAGATCCTCATCCAGCACCAAAAAGCCAAGCACTTCAAGTGCCATGTCTGCCACAAGAAGCTCTCCACCGCAGGTGGCCTGGTCATCCATGTCCTGCAAGTGCACAAGCAGACCATCACCAAGTAAGACTTTTTCTGACCTCTGAGTTCTTGTTTACCCGTCATCTTATGCATTTGCTTGCTGCTTTCTTCGATTATTCTTGGATTTTATGGCCTGTACAGTATACGATGCACGCTGTTACTGTGGGGCATTCTTTGGAGCACATTGCAGACCCAGGGACGCCTCAAAACTTAAAACTTACAAGAAAACGTCAATTAGTAGGAGATATAGAGAGGGGCTAGGAATACCCAGTTTGTTTTTAGGGTAAGATCTGTGTTTGATGAACTATATGTCTGGAAATTATAATTGATAACGTAGGGTTAGGTTCCTCTGGTGGTGAGCTATGTGTGTAGCTGGTGTAAACCAAAAGAATTAATTTTATGTACCCTTTCACGACATTGCATTCTTTGGAAGCCCTTTAAGGCTTGAAAACTTTGTAAAATTTACCTGTAATCATTTATGGGAGGAGGTAGGTCTCTTATTAAGAGGGGCTAGGGTATGTTGTTTACCCAACATAAGGAAAGGTCTTGATCAGGTCTGCTGATTTCAAACCCTAGCTACAGCAATAGGAAGATTAAATTAATTTTTAACTCAGCAGAGGGACTTATTCGAGCTCTTCCACCCCACCATAGTGTATCCCTCTTTTCTTGCACAAGAAGCCTCAATTGGTATTTCCTCAAATTAAGGCTTCTTGATATGCAAGGCCTCACACACCTCCTTGCCCAACACTTGCCATGTGGTCAATAATTGCAAGGCTTAATCCTCTTTTTGGGCCTTTCATTATCATGTTCACCTAATGCCTTAGGCGTTCTCTAAGTCTTTCCACTTCACATAGGCTAGGTTAACCTCTCTAGACTCCCACGTATGCACCCTTCCCTATCAATACAGGACATGTAACATTTCCTTCTTGTGAGAAGTGTTTACGACCTTAGAAACAATATTAGGGGATCTGTTCATTAAATTGCTTATTTTCTCCCAAGTCAAGCTTTCTTTTGGCCTATCCTTCCACTTAACTAGACATTCTAAGTACTTAGTATGTTGTCCTCACATGAAGATTTTTTTTAGGCCCATGTTGAAGACTTCAGCCATTTCTTCGAATTGATCCGTATTAAAAGATTTGGCTATTTCTTCGAATTGATCCGTGAGTAGTTGCACCTACTTGAAACAGTGGATGTACTTTACATCCTTCTAGTAGTTTTATTTCATTAGCAACTTGATCTATCTTTCTCAGTATCGTGGTATTTGCTTGTTTGAAAGGTTTCAGAAGTTTCAATTACTTTTAAAAAGACTTTACCATCTTCAGTATACTCTTACCTTTCTTTGGTGTAGATTCACATAACTTTGCTCTATCTTGAGTTTTTTTAATGCCATCTTGAGCTAGTTTGACCATTTGATTCATGTCTTTAGGAAAGTCTTTGAGACATTGTACCTTTTCATTGTCTAATCCAATTGCTATTGGAGCTCTAAGCTAAAATCCATAGATCATCATAAATGGACTAAAGATTCTTGCTGAATCTTTTGCATTCTTATAGTCAAACTTTAAAATTTGTATTTTCTCTTTTAAATTATTGTGCCTTTCTATTAACATAGGCACATGTATGAAGCATATCCTCAATGATATGATTGATCCTCTTGGTTTGTCCTTTTATATGTGAATGTTCAATCGTGCTCATTTGTAGCTTTGAGTCCAACCTTTGAACGATAGCCCCTCTATAGTGACTGTCAAATTTACTATAGCAGTGACCAGTCACTAACAATACTGGCTAGTAGCGCATAAAGTCTAAATAGACTCTTCACGAATAGTCGAGCTATCTGAGGAGTCTTTACATCTTTTTTGGTTGAAATGAAATTAGCCATTGTTGTCAATCGATCAACAACGACCCATTTGCATCTTAGGTTCTATAATTAAATCCATGGAGTTACTCTTCAGTTTGCTACTTGGGATCTCCAATGGATTAAGCTAAGAATATCTTATGACATTTTGTCATCGTCACTCAACATTTGTGGCTCTCATAATCTTGGACGTTCTTGTTTATGCCTGACGAGAAAATTTGCTCTCTTCAAGAGAGCACAAGTCTTCTGTATTCGAGAGTGTCCAGCGCTAAGATTATCACGACACTCATAAAGAAGTTGGTACCTGAGGTCATGATCCCTTGGTATGCATACTCTAGCTTGAAGAGGAGATACCCATTCTTAGTGGTGTACTTCTTCCATTGAGTTCTTCCTCGGCACCTTCTTGTGGTGTCTCCTTATTTGCACCAATCCTTGATGCGACCTCATTTCCTTTGTGAAAAGCTTCTTTATTAGCATTCATCTTCAATGCAAGCTAGTAGGATTGACATCCTTCTTCGATGCTTCTCCTACGAGGCTCCCTCATTTTAATGGCTTTCCAAATCCGAAGAGTAGACAGCATCATACTCACATCTACCCTCAATAGACTCATAAGAACTTATTATTAAATTGAGTAAAAACCAATCTATTTACCATTGTTGGGAGTTTTCTAAGGGGGTTGGCTACCACATTGAACTTCCCTTTTTGGTTCATTTTTGTAACATCAGCAAAGATTTTGATTACGTTTACTGATCCCAAACACTAATTATAGCATGATTAACAATTAATTAACACAATTAGGGATAACCCTAAATTCAGCAGGGCCTTTTTCACCTCACCATATTGTAGCCTTCATTCCTTTCATGACACTTTCCAAGAAGCCTTGGTTGGTGTTACTGCAAATTAAGGCTTCTTCCCATGCTAGGCCACACACCCCTTTGCCCAGCACTTCCATGTTTCCAATCATTGCTCTAAGGCTTAAATTACCTTTTTGGTCTTTTATAATAATTATTCAATGAATGCCTTTAAGTGTTCTTTAAGCTTTCCTTTTCACATTGGCCACCTTAACCCTTTAGACTCCCAATTACGCACTGGTCCCTAGGAGAATCCCTTTGATACATGACATGTAACAGTTGACTTCAAGGGTATATTGTTGATTTAGGGTTAGAATAATCTGGAGGTTAGGTTGATTAGTGATGACCTAGTTTAAAGCTTTTATGAAATCAAAGTTCTATTTTCATGACCTATTGCAAGCCAAATTTTACATGAAAGGTGACCTTGAGGTTTTATTTAATAATGTAGGGTAAGAGTGCCACCTAGATTCTATGGAAGACCTAGGGTTAGGTTTTAAGGTAACAGTTATTTGATGAGCTAAGGCTAGGGTGAAAGTTGGTCAGTTGGGGAGAAGAAAAGGAAACAAACTGCCTTGCAAGTTGTCTGTCCATGATCATGACATTATGACATTAGAAGGATTGCACACAAAGGCTGCTAGTTAGTATATTTTGATGCTTGATAGTCTCAATTTCTGCTCATCAGTGTTCTTACAGATCATTAACTTCTTTCAAATAATTTCCAGGGTCCCTAATGCCAAACCTGAAAGAGAGTCTACAGAGTTGGAAATCTTTGGTATGGAAGGCATTCCTCCAGAAGTTCTAGCTGCCCATGAGGGAGATCAAGGTAGAGGTTGGATGATGAGGATTTCCTTGCAAAGACTCGTCACATATTTTTTGTGGAATGTTGAAGAACAATAGCTTTGTTAATACTTGGATGTTTTGCAGATGATGAGAAGCCTGCCAAAGCCGCAAAGGTTGAGATTCCTTCCTTTAGTGTCAGTGTTGGGGCGCTGATGGGCTCTTCAGTTGGGCCTCCCCAGCCAATGTATCCAGCAGTGGTCCCTATGTAAGTTTCCTACATTCCGTCCGTTTCATGTTCGAAGATTTTATTGGTCAATGTGGGGGGCTTCTTGCTAATGCCAGCAGTTAACCTGGCTTTCTTTTCAGTGCATATTTCTGTATTAGGCAGGACTCATTAACCTTCTCCTTACTCCTAGGCACAAATATGAGCATGGTTATCATGCATGCAGTCTGGAGTTAGCAGTCTGAAGAATGTTTTTCAGTTCTGTGAAATTCGCTTATAATTCTTCAACTAATTGTAATGTTGTGTGATGTGACGGAATGCAGGTATGGGCCCCCTCAGTCAGGTGTACCTCGCCCTCCAGTATGGCCCCCGCAGCCACCTGCATCACAAGCCTGGCCTGCAGGCTATGCGCTTCCAAGACCAGCTATTGTCACTCCTGAAAGGGCACCTGTGCCAATGCCACAGCCTCTCTTTCCAATTCAAGGTGCCAATATGCCTTCAGCTATGCCAGCTTTTCCTCAACCTCCACCACAGCCACTTTTTCCAATACGTTCTGCTGTACCCCAAGTCTCTGCACCCATTCCTCCCCCTCAACATGCATTTCCTTCGACTGGACCTCCTGGTGCACCCCCAGGTGTTCATTCACCCTTTGTTGGGAATGCGTTGCAGCCTAGCACCTCCTGGAATATGAGGGCTCCTAGTGAGACTGGACCAGGGGAAGGATCTGCGTTGACACAGGGTCTCTCCTCATCGTCATCAAATCCTCAAGCAATTGCAGGTATGGCAAACTTGTCGTTAATGGATTTTTCACTTGTTTGCTGTCATGCTCAAGGAAAGAGAAAGTCGTATTTGTTGTCACTTGTTTCATAATTCCTTGTGAACAGCCTGACAACCAGAGATCATATAATGCATCAAGGTGGCAAGTAGGATTTTGCAAAACCAAAGTACACAAGCATTCAAGCTGTGAGATTTTTTGTATTACAAAAGAAAAGAGAGAGCTTACTGTATAAAGAAATAGCTTACAGTAGTGTCTTCAACTGTACACATTACATTTTTGGATTTTGTCATGATGCCTTCTTTGAATAGCGTTTTGTACATATTTGCTAATTTGAGAGTAATTTGCAAATGGATTTAATCAATACCGACCAAGACATACCCGTCTTTTCATGGGTTACGTAGCTGTAACTCTTAAGTGAGGGTTTTTGAGAATCTATAAAGAGGACAGTACAAAAATATGGCTGTTTTGCCAAGGATCTTTGCTTCTGAGTATTGCTAGGAGAACTGGATGCCTGGGGTTTTTCGATTCCAGTTGTGGAGCAATCTTTTAAGACCTGGCTAATCCTTGTAGATCATCAGCATGTGATTCTGATGCATTCTCAAAGTAGGCAGGATATGCTAGTTATTATGATTTCCCCTAAGCAGCATATTTCTGCATTGTTCAAGAGTTCCACCGGATGTACATAATTTGTGCTCCAAGTTAGTCAAGTCTAGCACTAACCTCGATTGACAGGCAGTTGAGAGTCAGTGCTAGGTGACCTTAACATGCATGCATGCAAGAAGGACGGGTCATAACAGCCATGATTGGGACAGCAGGCACGTGTGTGAGTAGGTTGTGTTGGCTGCAAAGAGGGACATGCACAGCAGCCCACACAAGCTAGGCATGCATAGCAACATCAACATGCCTACCTATGCCATGCTCAGTCAATAATTTTCAAGTTTGAGGTTTGTGCATCCGTGTCTCCTTTTCTCCTAGAAGTATCAATAGGGATGCATGTAATTGGAAAAGCATTAGTAGTAGAAAATTTTGCATGAATAATTGTTTGGCTTGTCCTAATTTTCTTAAGAATCTGTTAAGCATTGCTTTGTCATGTGCATCAAATAGGTGTGTGCGACATGGTCATGGATCTCCGTGTCAGTAGGCTTAGGGGCAAGTTTAGGGCCAGGATTGGAATTGATCAGGTGCTTAGGAAGCTACTGAGAAGAACCAAGGCCAGGTGTCCAAGTGTGGAGCCAGTTGGCGGCTAGTTGAAAGTACCTTTACAGGGATGTGTGCTGTCCACCAACCCTAGACTGGCCGACCAGCAGATATGCACCTATTCAACGATGGGCCATGGTCAGTCGCAGGCATTTATTGCAGAATTGCAGAGCCAGAATCCAGAATCAAGGAGTAGCAGCCCCATGTGCACTTCTCAGTCACACAAGTCTGGGGACAGCAGTAACACCTTTTTTGTTTATGTATTGCCTTCTGTTCATGTATTGTAGCTTGATGCTAGCATGGAAGGAGTCCAGATCTGAGTTTTGAGCTATGCAATCATTGTATATGGTCATCTTTTGCAATATACAGTAGATTAGGTGAACACTTCTCTAGTAGATGCGTATTTTGCAGGATTATGTCTCTAATCATTGTTCAATTAATTACTGCATATTCAGCATACTTCCGCACTACTTGTGTATTTATTCTTTGCAGGAATATACCTAGAAGATTAGGTGGATTTCTCTTCTTTATTTGTATTCAGATTGTGCTTTTTGCCTTCTCAGCCTTATAATCAGCGTTTATTAGGGCATGATTAGTATCCTTCCACAGAACTCATGTAACATTTGTATCAGAGTGCTAGCTCAGCCTATAGCAAGTCCTTGTGTAGGGTGCATTCTAATTTCTGAGGCTTCATGCACTAAGTTTGTGTTAGTGTTTTTGCACGCATCCAATGGTGTTGGTTTGTACATTCAGCAAAAGTCTTTGCATGGGTCAATGTAGTAGGTCTTAGAGTCTAGATGTGGGTAGCTAGCCAACAGATTTGTGTTTTTTCTGACAAGGCACATCTACATTTTTCTTTATGGCCAGCATGGAGGCTTTTAGACTTTACAAACAGATCATTGTGTATCAAATCCGTTTGCTATGGATATGCAAAACACAAGGAACGGGTTGGATGCCTAGGTTAGAAAGGGGTTGTGAACAGTGAGTTGGCAAAGATTCACTGACCCAAGAAATGTTGTTGGCCAAGGCAGACCGAGTTGACAAAGGCACATGAGTCCAACTGGGGGTTAGAAGGGTTAGAACTTATAGGAGGGCGTTATCCCCTTTTTGGAAGAGCTTCTTGAATGGAGGAAGTTCCAGAGGATGCTATCTTAGGAGAGGAAGAGCTTCAGGCACCAGGAGTTGTTCACAGTTTGGATGACACCGAAGCCCAATAAAGCCTAGAGTTGGTGGCACACCCATTGTCTCAGAGTTACCCCAACCCAATTGCCAACTACATTCTAGTGAAGAAGAGAGCTGGTTTTGAGATGGATACTATTATGTACCTGGTCACTAATCTAGGGATTAAGGATCTAATCCAGTGAGGCTAGGGGGCCCTAGGATTAGGGATTAGCAGGCAGATACTTGGCTAGGGTTCTTGGATTGATAAAACAAGCTTAATGGCCTTTTTATAGCAAGTTAACTATTTATGGCGTAGTTATCACTATATAAGTGAGAGCTTGGATTACTATGAGATATAGTTGTGTGGATGCTTTGCTTAGACCACGAGAGCAGACATGCTAATGCCATGCACATCGCGAGTACGTAGGTTGGCTTGTCGATGAAGGCCTATGGGCAGGCTTCTAATGGTATGGGACATTGGAGTTAGACACGGGCCTATGGGGCTGTGCCCGAAGCCCTAGCCTTGGCTCGGGGGAGATGGGTGGATGCTGGTCACGGTTGGGAGGTGAGCTAGCCTGCTATCTTGATTCTCATGATTTGGTTTAGGACTAACCTCAGCTATGTGTAAGGCAGATTTTGGGAAGGACTTCACAAACACCATGCCAATGGTTCCCTTCTTTGGAAGGGTTGTTTTTGAAGCAAAAGTGCTGAGCCTAGACGGAGCTATATGGTCAGTCAAGTACCCTAGTTTTGTAGTTGTGATAGGCAATTTGTTTTGAGTTGTAGCCCTAGGTTATATTGACCATGTGATGATAAGCATGTTATGCTTTGTGCCATCATTACTGATCACTCCAAGTTCTGACAGGAAAGTGCAGCAAAGGGGAGTGTATGACCTAGGTGAAGGTGGAGCAAAGGTGATTCATGTTTCCTTGTGCTCCAAGTGAAGCAGGAGGGGATGTTATGTGTATCACGTAGGTGACTGCTGTGTGGACATGGATAGGGGCTGGATTGAAAGAGATTAGACACCCAAGAAACCACCTAGATGAGCCAGAACTAGGCTTCCCATAGTGGAGAGCGAGCTGGCTGTTGGTTAGAAGTACATTTACAGGGATGTGTGTTGCACCAACCTGATGTTGGTTGACCAACGAATATGCATCTATTTAAGGATGGACTAGGTTTAGTCTCAAGCAGTCTGTGCCATATTAAATGTGGTCACGTGATTGCAATCAAAGCAAAAAGCAACTGCAACATGGAAGCCTGTTCAAGGACTTGCTTCCTTACATTGCTACTCTCTTTACAGTCCCCTTCTTCACCTTCTTCAATTTAATTTTTTTCTTAATCTCATATCATGTTGGAAATAGCGGTGCTACAACATGAAGATGCTACTATTATAGGTGTATCCTGCAAGCAGCTCCTTGGATGTAGGAGTGGGCTAGGTATCCCTATTCAGCTAGCTTTGTGCATGATTGTGGTGAGAAGTGGATACCTGACTCACGCCAGGCTACCATACGAGGCGACACCAAATCTGGCTCCGATACTGCACCAACCTTCCTCAAGCCATTTTAGAAATGGCTAAATTGCATGCACGGACCAAATAGTTTTATAACAAGACCAAGATATTATATACCTGTAATATGTTCAATGCTGCACCCTGGTGGCAATAGTATGAGGCAACACATAGTAGAAGGGTGGTGCACTAAATATGTAGGGTGCTTTGTGAAAAGAGTGGAAAAACGCCATCTGCCACTATAGTACCAGTTGCGAAGTGGAAAAACAAGTAGGCCATCTACAACCAATTATGACGGTTGGATCAACAAGAAGGTGAGTCAATTTAATAACATTTCAACAAAGTTTAGCTATAGGAGGCAAAACCAAGCCCCTTCACTCGAGGCTTCCTATGTAAGCTTAGTTGTTATTGCAAATGGTTCCAAAGCTTCATACATTTGATGGGTTGCGCCAACTGAGTAGCCACTCGATGTCATGATTGAAAAGCTAGTTGAAGTCAAGCAACTAGCTTGGACTTTGATGAAGAAGTGTAACTAATGATGATTAATGCTAAGATAGAGATTAGCGCCAAAAATCACGTGGGCAATGATGATAGAGAAGTAGAGAGAAGAAGGGAGAGACTCTTACCTAGCCTACTTTTGCTGTATATTACCAAATGAATGTATACAATGGTGTAAATTCAAATCTGACACTAGATTTGGGATTCTTGACTAGTGTACGCCAATGCTACAATGCAGAACACTAACTATACTTGCTTCGACATGATCACAGAGAAGTAGAGAGAAGAAGACTCTTTACCTAACCTGCTCCTAGTGTATATTACCAAAACGAAGATATATAATGTTGTAAATTTTGAGCTTACGCTAGATTCGGAATTCTTGACTAGTGTGCATTAATGCCAACAATGCAACTTGCTTCTACTTGCTGCTCCAAAGCTGTACAGGGCTGAAACTTGCCGTGTCGGGAGTGCTTATTGCTGATCCATGTATGGGCTTGCCTTTCTCATGCTTGAATGAATGAAGAATGACCCTATACCTCCTTCTAACAGGGATTTTGATTGCAAGTCGTATGCTGGTTGGCTAGCCCTTTTCAAGTCGTAAAATATCATCTATAAGGTCACCAAACATGTTTATTTTACTCCCGAATATGTCCCAACCATGGGTGCATGTCTTCACTTGAGGGCATAGTTGCAATCATACTCGTATGATTAATTGCTTATCCAAACGTTTGTAGACGTCTGAAAAGAATGCGTATCATACTCACATATGTAATGTGCATGAATATTTGGTTTTTGAAGCATCTAAAAGAAATATGTTTAATAGGGTTTACCAACACAATGAAGAATTATGAAGTAGAAAGCATTGAAGTATTCTCTTTGCCTTCAATGTTTATGTTAGACCATCACATCAACAAATCACATGGTCACGCCTATTGGTCAATCCTGGCCTTTGTCTATTGCATGTCTGGCTGCAGCTTGCTACAAGTGACTGATCAATCTTCCACTACCCAAAAAACCAGTGTTTTAACTCGGATGTGGATTTGTGATTGTCTAAAACATGTTCAGAGAAAATGGATTCAAAGGCATTAGAGTGAAGCACGCATGATATCACAAGTATGATTGGTGGGCTATGTGATTGCAACTATGCCTGGGGGTGTCTATTGGGGTATCAAGCTGCCCCAAATGGTCCCAATTTTACCTCTAAATTTACCTTAAGGTGGCTGCAAGTAAGATATATGTCCATGTGGCACCGGATTGAGGTGCACAAACAACATTCTCATCAGTGTGATGCATCTCTTTGACTCAAGTCATCATTGCTGTTGTTCAACATTCTTACGCAACGATGCTCTACGTGATGACCTTTAGAAGGATCGACCTCTTGTTTATATTGTTCTAGGCGAATTCATCTACACTGGAACCAAGTCCATGCATGTGACCAGGAGAAAGTGTTACGTATGTTTACAAGTGTGAATGGTTCATCAGAGAATATGGTTCAGTCCACCAATGTGGTATAGCCATTCATAATAGATGATTAGCCAAGAAGGGTCCCCACTCCAAATGATGTATGCTCTCAACAAACTAGAGGAAGACAATGAGGAGACTCAGAAAGATGCTTTGAGCGCTTAGTTTGCAGATATCCTTTGGGATCAAGGATTGTTTGAGATTGCCCAAAGCCAAAACATTAATTTCTGGCGCAAGTTGTGCTAGATGTCAGGAACAGGAATTGGATAAGTAATAGATTGGGTTCATTTACTCTTGTTGATTCTTCCTTTGCTGCACCAATTCTCTTTGTTAAGAAAGATTGTTATGCAAATTGCGTGTATATTATTTTGCTCATCAACAAGTTGGCTGCAGAGAGTAAGTTTTCCACTTTGTACATCTTTGTGCTCTATGACACAGTAAAGTTCTTTCTCAAAACAATCGAAGTGTGGATATCATCAAATTTACTTTGAAAATGGTTAGAATGGGTGTTATATGAGTTCAGAGTTATACCTCTTGGTCTGTCTAATGCGTAAGCATTCTTTTCAACAATATGATGATGTGTGTCCAAACTGCTCATTGACAATCATGTCTTTGTCTTTTTGGCTGATATTCTGGTTTCTGGATTCGTAAGCACTGGAACGGTCAAATGTGCTTTGTTTGATAACATCACAAAACTTTTGGTAACTTTTACCCATAGTCTGTAGTCTGTCAGTTAGAGGTATATAGTGACAGCGACTTATGAGTGGATTTCGGAGGCAATGAAGGAAAGAGGCCCTTTGAAGGTTTTTACCAGCATATGTTTTGTCTTCTGCATGTTGATCATAAGAAGCTCGCTTTGCTTGCAAAACTGTTTTGGTCAGCCATTTGGGCTTCCTTTACAGATCGAGTCATGAGAGCCACGACATCAGCATAAAGAAGAAAGGTTAAAGTGAAGCCCAATCTAGCTATCAACACTAGAGAGAGATTGTGTAAAAAGCTGGTGACTGCGTGCAAAGTAGAGATTGAAACAATGTTGGGAAGAAGTGTCCAAACTTTCCTTCTATAATTTTGGTGCCTTGTCCATCACAGAGGTGATTTATGGTTTGAGAGTTGCTCTGCGCATCTGGACCAGGCAGAACCATTTTCATGTATTATTTGATCTCCACTCATGGTGGTGTGGGAGGAACAGCCCAGGTGTGTATTAGATAAATCCTATTTATCTAATAGATTGTTTTGCACAAGTGCAAGCATGGGTTGAAATGACAGTCCGGGCAATATTTGACAATTTTTATGCAGTGAGGCCTGAAGAAGGCAGTAGTTGTTTCTCCAAGATTGTCCAGAGCAGTTGCAGATTTGGGAAAATAAGCAAAAACTTCCAACTCCACTGTTTTAACCAAGCAGGGCATTCTCCCTTATCATACCATTCAGGAATATATGAGTGATCGGGTGAGTGTTGTCCATTTTTGGTAAGGGGACAAAGGCCGGAGTGATAGCAAGGTTTTGTATGATCTAATTTTTCAGTAGATCTTTTTCTTCAACCTTCAGGGGTAGATTATGCTGCAAGAAGAGCATACACAATTTTGAAAATATTTGGGTAGTACTATCGAGCAAAATTATTATATGATGCAGGTCTCAACACATTTTGTTGTGCAAGCTCCAAAGCAAGAGTAGCTATCTTGTTTGTTTTTAGCAGGACAAACGACCAAAAGAATCGAGAACGCAGAAGTAGATTCAAGAAAACATAGGGCATTGGGCAAGACAAAGCACCAGTTTCTTTTTGAGATAAAAAGTTGCATTTACAACGTATCCTCATTCATTTCAAAAATGCAACTAATGGCCTAGCTGTGAGCTCTCAAATAAGGTAGTAGGTACATCAGCTTCAAAGAAATAAGTACGGGGCATCATGGAACCTTGCTGACATCAACTGGTTGTGCCTGTAGTTATGTGCCTTATTGGAGTTGTAAGCCTTTCCTACTTCCCTTGCCATACAAATTGTTGCCTTCTAGAGTTGATTTAGACTGTTTCCTGCAGCCTGCCCAGTATAGGCGATAATTTAAGTTCCTTCATAGAAGAGCTTGTATCAGGAAGAGCACACAAAAATAAACAAGATTATAATATCTGAAGTCACCAATGGGCTTTAGCAGAGGATAGCCAGGAGTATCCACAATGGTGCACAAACTGTAACGGTTCAACATTTCTGCCTACCCAAATGCGGGATACTCAAGGTTTCACATATACATGTGCCTACTTTTGTATCTTTGGTGGACTCATAGGCTTAGAACCTTAATAAAGGTGGAAGGGCATGCATGAAGCTAGTGTATGGTGTTCCAACCCACCATCAGCGTGTACCTACTTATGCATCTTTGGTGCACTTAGAACCTTAATAAAGGTGAAAGGGCATGAAGCTAGTTAGTGGTGTTCCAACCCACCATCAGCAGCTGTGGCTGCATGTTTGTAAGATTGTGCTTCCTAGTTATTTGTATGGTGTTAATCCTTTGATTTTATCCCTGAAGCAAAGAGGTTTGAGATTTTGCTTGAAAAACATTGATATAGAAGTCTGCATTTACTCTTTCTTGACATGTATTCTAGAATATGTTGTTAAAGCTGTTTTTTTTTTCAGAAGGGGCTTCTAAGCTTGAAGTTGGAATCCTTTATCTTATCTGCTTTGTGTGAGGAAATAGGTGTTGCCGCTGCACCTGCTTTCTCTGGACAACATATGTACGCTGCAGCACCAAACACTGGAGCACCGTGCATTGGCCCACCTCCTGTTATCTCAAACAGGGCACCTGGACAGACAACAGCAAATGAAGTTTACCTGGTTTGGGATGATGAAGCCATGTCTATGGTGAGAGCCATTTTGCAGCCTGATCACTGTTTTTAAATGTATGATATCCTTGTTAGACCAGACGAGTTTGACTTTCTTTGTTGCAATTTCAGGAGGAACGCAGGCTTTCACTTCCACGGTATCAGGTTCACGATGAAGCATTCCAGGTAAGGCTCTAGTCCAGTAGTTAGGCTAGTTCTATTGGGGCCAGAGGCAGATTCAAGTTCTACAAGCTCGTAAAAATACTCCTTTTCGTGATATACCATACTTTAGAATCAAATCAGGTTTAAAAGGGCGTGAAGACCTTGGGCTAGAGGGACCTTCTCTGTAGGTTGAATGCAGTAGGCTGTGTCAAGCAGAAAGCTCAGAGAAGGGAAATTAATGGGTTTCTTGTAGATAAGATAAACAACCATTGCGATGCTAGTAAGTGAATTGATATTGCTAGCTTAGTGAATGGCTCCAGTAGATAAGATAAACAACCATTGCGATGGACCTTCTCTGTAGGTTGAATGCAGTAGGCTGTGTCAAGCAGAAAGCTCAGAGAAGGGAAATTAATGGGTTTCTTGTAGATAAGAGAAACAACCATTGCGATGCTAGTAAGTGAATTGATATTGCTAGCTTAGTGAATGGCTCCAGTAGGGTTACACTCAGTGGCGGAGTCTGGAGTCTGTAGCCTCATATGTTTGTGCTGCCTAAGTGTGTGGGATTACTCCTTATAATCTTCCAGCTATTGGAGGTCTTTTTAATTCCTTCTTTGGCTCACCAAGTGAAGCTAGTTGGGAGGCCTGCGTACTCCAGTGTTTCGTGCTAACCTTGCTTATGTAATTGCACTGGGAGTGGCTCTTGATACAGGTCAGGAATCTCATTGAGTTTCCGAAGTTGGCTTCTTTGGCTTCTTTTATGACCACATCACTGGTGGTCTGTGTTTTTGATATGTTTGCTTCTATCACTGACGAGCTTTTTCTGGTCCAGATGAACTCTGTTGATGCAGCAATTGACAAAAGGATATTGGAAAGCAGGCTGGCTAGTCGCATGTCATTTGGTGTAGTGTAGGTTTTCTTTGACCCATTTTTTCACAAGTGCAGACTGGAGAGTAGTAATCTCTTCACTAGTGAAGATTGGAAAGGTGATATCCTTGTAACTCAAGACTGGATGATTCTTCATAAGTGAGGACTGGGGATGCAGGTGGTGACTTTCAGCTCAAGGATGCAACAGAAGCTTATTTGATTATTGTAACTTCTGCCAAGGTGCTTTGTGTTTGAATGTTTCTGGAAACGTATTATTGTCATTGAGGATGTCTTATGGTTTTGTGCTGGTTGTGCATTGATCACACCAAGCATCCACTGATGCATGATCTCTACTGCTGTGGATATACACGTCCAAGTTACAATACTGCTTCAAATGATTTTCAACATTTCTGAATCATATCTTGCATAACTTCTGGATGCATTATCTCTCAAGTAATAAGGGTAAAGGGCCCAGAAGTAATTCAAATCTAGATCCTCTCCTTAAACCTGAAGGCCACATTGCCACATTTTTGATGTGTTGTGGCGTCTCCATGCCTCAGCGAAAATAAGTTACTGAAAGTTTTTTTTTTTTTTTGGGTGCTTTTGCTGACTTGCCATGGCTGCATTTTGAAATAGCATTTTACAATTCCCCACTAGAGAATAAGTATGAAGGAAAGTGGACTTCAGAATGAGGTGAAAAAACAAGAATTGAGATAGTGTTGGCTCTCCTACATATCATGCAAGAGCCACACTGGGGGTCTGTCTGTGGGCAGCAAACACTGCAGCTCACCACTGTCCAGGTCCCTTTCAAAGTCTTTTGAGACCATCATTAACCATCCAAACCACCCACCCACCCAACTATCCCCCCTCTACCCCCCAAAAAAAAGACACGCTCACAGCTTACTTTTCACATGCACCTGCCGCCATGCTTGTGCATGTCACACATCCAAACATCTCTTCAAGTTGTAACAGGTTAGAGCAAAAGCTCTGGAAGGCCAGACTCAGAGAGTACAAAGCAAAACAGGGATGAACAGAGGATGGGGAAGCTAGTGTTACTAAAAAGGTGAGTTGAATTGTCTTCACATGGAGGCTGACTAATCTGGGTCAGGTGCTCTTATGTGTCCTGTTGTGTGCTTTCCAGGCTCTCTCTCTCTCTCTCTCTCTCTCTCACACACACACCTACACACTGGTGTCGCATCTCTGTTTCTACCTACTACTAAGAGCCCACTGTTCTTGGAGCCTGCACACACGCGTGTATGTGCACATCCAGAAACCTGTGTCTTTCAATGATGGCAGTATGCAATGGCAGCATCTCTGCTTCTACATACTACCAGGAGCCCACTGTTGTGTGGGGCCGTGGCATCCTCTAATATGTCCTGTTCTGTGGTATTTACGCTTAGTCTCTCTCTCTCTCTCTCTCTCTCGGTGATTGTGACTAAGTTGTTCTGACCACGAGAGGACGCCACACCATCCGTGGATGACATAACCACAGGTCTTTTCTTTTGTATCATCTCGGGATTACATTGACACTATTGTATCACTTTTTGGTCTCATAGACCCATTGGGCCTTTTGAAGGCGTTTAAAAGAACTTTCTTTCTTTCTTTCTCTCATTCATAGATCCATTGTCTTTTGAAGATGATAGTATCTTTCTCTCTGCCATGAACAAGCCTTAGACTAAGTTCTTGCTTTGAACAAGCCACAAGAGCACAAAGAATTTACCTCCCATGCATTCTTCCTTTGTCTCCTTAAAATGCATTCATCCATACCAATGCAATCTGTGTATCTTTCATGATTACTTGGGTATCAGACTTCGTGATTTCATGGTGCCTGTCTTTCATGATTTAACGAGGGGGAGAGAGGTTAATCAAAGTAGTATTGATGTTTTCACAAATGAAAATTACCTCATACAGAAGAGAATGGATTTTTACAAAGGAAAAAAGTGGTTTGACCAACGTGATTTTATAATTCACTGAAATGATGGTCCATATGGTGGGCACTGAAGGGATGCTTTTCAATGGGGGATAGGGGACTTTTCTCAATTCTCAAGGAAAAGGTTAAGAAAAGGGTTTGCAGGTGCAGAATGATGTACTGGCGGGGGAAGGCCTTTGTTAATTGTCAAGATACAAGATCGATGCAGGAGCCTTCTGGCAGTGGTTGCCAATCTTAAATCCTCTAATGGGTGCCATCCTCTATTTTGTTTTTGGGCTCAAGAACTCAAGATGCATTGCCTCCTGATGTTAGAAAACTCTGGTTCAAGTCATGGTTGCTTGTCAGCCACCTTCCGCCGCAGTACGCTTGACGTTTAGAATGCAGTTGCGAATGAAACAAGCGCATTTTGGTAGAGCTTGTTCCATTCGCAACTGCATTCTAAACGTCCAAATGACATCAGATAACGGGCAACCATCTCATGTTGGGCTTTCACTCCTTCGTAAAACCAACAGAGTGTTTTCGGCTCTATCCAGTTAACAGTGAAAAAGGGTTTCTTTATTTTTAACCGTTGAAATGAAAGGAAATCAACTAAGGATTTTCATATGAATTTTGTATACCCATTGATTTAATGTGTTTCTTTATTTTGATTGTTTGAAAAAGGAGGTTTTTTTTGGTGGAGCACTGGTGTAGATTATGGCGGTGCCTTCGAAGCATGCTTGAGTTTTGAGGGAGGGAGGGGGTTATGGTTGTCATGTAAAATTTAGATGGTGGGTTCTAGCTTAAATATGGTGGGTGTCTGTAAAGAGATAAGTTAGCCTATTGAAATAGTATAGGAAGCTACACAAAAGCGTGCATTCATTGCAAAGGCAACCCAATTAACTCTCTCCTCTTTTCCAATTAACTCTCTAAAGAGAAGACCCTAGCCTTGAAACACAATTGAGTAATATATTTTGCCCTTCTAGAGATGTGAAACACAATTGACCAATATACTTGACCTTAGCTTAAATGTTTCTTGATGATAAGCACTTCTCTTAGGAACTCTACTATTAGGATGAAAGAGCACTAGCGGTACACTTCATAGGGTGTACTTATAATCAAGGCTCTTAAACTTTGTATGAATTTGATGTCATCGGATGGGTAGCTGCTCAATATATTAATCATAGCTCTCTCTTAGCATCACACTGTGTTTTAGGAGATTAGCAGATTTTAATAACTCCAAAAAGGAGAGATTGGAAAAATTATATTTAGTAAGATTTCTGCTAACATAAACCAAGGATCTGTCTTGAACGCTCAGACTACATCCAAAGGTAACTTAAACAGACAATTAGCCAGAATTTACCAACAGGCATGACAATAGAATAGAGGAGATCAGTAATATTTATCTCTCATTCAGTAAGTACAGGATTCTTACTAAGGTTTTGACATTATACAAGGCCCACAACAGAATTGTACCTCTTAGAAAACCTTGGAAGAGAAGGACTTAATGATAAAAGAGGGTATTTGATTATACATAGAAAAATGCTCCAAGACAGGGCTATGTAAGAAATGACTGCAACAGCAGGATTTAATCAAAACTCTGGGAGATCAGACCTTGCTTGGTGGATAGCCAGAGGGGGGGGGGGGGGGGGGGGGGGGGGGGAGGGGCAGGGTAGGGAACACCATGGGCGGGGGGGTAATCAATGGGAGGGTAACCTTGTGGAGGCTGAGGGTATTGGAAAGGGTACTTGGTGGTGGTGGTGGTGTTGGGGTAGAAGGAAGCATTGGGCTGCTCCATGCGACGCCTGCGTTGTATGAGCAAGCACAACAACACGATGGTCCCAATTACCAGCAAGAGGAAGGGTATGGATATCCACACCCCACGATAGTATATCATCACTACTGATTCAGCAAACCCAACAAAAAAATTGAACACAAATTTTTTCCCCAAGGACAGCAAACTACTTATAATGCTCTCTCTCTCCCTCCCTTTAATGCTTTTTTTTATTTTTTAAAATTTATTTTTAGCGAACGCTTAGAGAACACGCTCCTACACATGACACGCCGTATCCACGTGGATGTTTCCTTGCAAACCCGCCCACTATATTGAGCATCCTTTTCATACTACCACGTCGCTATGCCACGCCCACCATTTTGACCCCTCGTCTTGCTCTCTCTTGTGCCCCACCTCCTCTAGTGCACCCTAGTGCTATATGGAGGAAGGGGAGTGTGTGTGTGTGGCGCTTATTTGCACCCCACTATCCTCAAAATTTTGTAGGTATATTCACTACAAAATGAATATTCATTAATGAATATACTTATATTACACCCCCTTTCTCTCTCTCCTCCCTACAGGTGGCCCCCCCTCCCTCCCCCCTCTCTCTCTCTCCCCAACAATGATCCCTCTTCTTCGGCTAGCCTTTGCCCATCCGCTCCGCCACCACTCCTCTACCACCTTCGCCCACCTCTCTTTTTTCCTCTCTCAGAGGCTTGAAAGCTTGTAGTAGGTTGTGCCTTGAAAGGTCACTCTCTCACCACCAGCTCTCTTCCTCATCTAGCCTTCTGCGGACCCACCTGCACTCCCTAGATCTTCTAGCCTTCTACAGTACTATCCTACTTCGTCCCCTCCTTGAATCAACCTTTTGAAGAAAGGAGGCAAGCACATAGGCACACTGAGAGAGAGAGAGAGAGAGAGAGAGAGAGAGAGAGAGATCCTCTTCCTGGCATGTGCATGCCTGCTTGTCCCCTCCTCTTGTGATGTGTGATATAGAAGGGGGGAAAGTGAGCAATCGAAATTGTTGAGATTTTAAGCTCAACAACTCAAAGCAAAAACATGGCGGCAGGATGATCAATTAATTAATGCCAAAAATGAATTAATGTCGCCTATAACCCCTCCTCACCATCTGCCCCCCACAAAAAGCTTTATCATGTGTGTGTGTATGAGAGAGAGAGAGAGAGAGAGAGAGAGAGAGAGAGAGAGAGAGAGAGAGAGCACCACTTGTTCCACCTTCTAAATGTAGTGTAGAGGATTTGCATATATTTATTACTAAAGAAACGAGCCTCTTTAAACCTTTCAAAATGAATTTTCATCTTGATTTGAAATGGTCAAAGTTTGGTCATGTGTATTACTATACGACCCTCAATCAAGGAAGATTGTGGTCAGCTACGACGTGGTGTTCATGGAACAGTTCCATTAGGTGGAGGAGGAGACTCCATTCACTTTATCCATCAATGAAGATGTAGACCAATAGACACAGCCCCACTAGATACAGTAACATAGGCTCTCGCTTATGGCAAAGGGAAGGTCCACACCCGTTTGACAATAAAAGTTGATTAGCAACCGCAAAGCTTGATGGATTAAATTGAGCATATGTGAGCAGACATTGAAGAGGGATTTTGCACAAAGTTATTGTCCTTGATGAGGATCAACATCCCAAGTAGAAGAATCAGCTCAAAACCACAAGAAATCAGTGGATTTGCGCATGTTTGTAGCGTCTGCACTCCCACATCTTCGGCCTCATGTGGTGCATCAAATCCCTTGTGAGGCTTGGGCTGTGTAGTCCTTGTATTAGTTGCTAACTAGCCCTAGAAGGGTTTGGGCCAATTTGGACTACATGCAACAAATGGAGAGAAAATGCAGTCGGTGGAAATTTACAAAATTCAAGCGATTTGTATGAAATTGAACTAAATCCTTGGAGTTGTATATTAGAAATGAAGTTAGCAAGATATCCCTGAGAGGGATTTGTCAATGGTGAAGAGGGTGTGGAGAATCAAGCTACGAAAATTTTGGCCACAAGTGGGAGCTATGGATAAGATGCTGAAAATTGAGATTAGGGTTAATAAACATGAGGTTAGTGGTGAGAAAGGATTAATGTGGGCTGAGGCTAAGCTAATGGAGAAGCTCATGGGGAGTGGGGTGGCTTTGATACCATGTCAAAAGATCGAACATGAATCCACAAGCATGCGTAGCTATGGTGTGCTTAACTCTAATTATTATAATTAAAGAACAATAATCCTATGGTGGGTGTAGCCTAGTTAACAACATAATGATGATCCTAATGACTTAATTAAGCTTGACTTAAGCACAATTAGGTTACAAGATGGAAACTTGTACTTATAGAGAGGCTTGAGAGTTGCTTGTGTTCATTGCTTAAAAATGCCCCTTTAATATGAGGAGGGCACACCTCTTACAAATGTGCTCATGTGGGATAATGTCCAAGTGTGATGTGGGTGCATGCTCCTGATCTTAGTCCTCTGCTCATACCTTGCCCTCAATGGCACCACAAATTTCAATAGGAGGAAGCCGTATGTCTTCACAAGAGCCGAATCGATAGGCCCAACAAGAAGGATTCATGCTCCTTAAAAAAATAAAAAACAACCAAAGTTTTTATTTCACCCCCTTCTCACTTGGCTAGACCCATGTGACCTTTGAATAATCTTTAATATTCCAAACAACCAAAGGTATTATTTCACCCCCTTTACTTGTCTAGACGCATGCAACCTTTAAATAATCTTTAATATTCTAAAGATTACTTCTCCAACATCTTCTCCCCCCCACCCCCACTCCCCTTTTAATTTGTTGAAGGTTACTTCTCTCCCTCCCATGAAATTCATGGAACTATTGTTAAGCAAGAAAGATCTCCTACACTCACCCTTCGTATGAAAGCTCTTTTAGATCTACTCTTCATTGAGTAGGAAAATTCATGATGCTCTTGTATCCATAAAGGATGGAAAATCTCCAAGTATTGATGGGATCCCTTTTTGAGTTTTACAAATTCTCTTGGAAAGAAGTATCTAAGAGAATCATAACTATTTCAAAGTTCTTGATTAATAATAAAATTATAAACACCAGATCTTAATACATGTATCATTAAGTTAAAACATAAAAAAGGGAAAAACAAGGATGAATCTCCACTCCAATTAGAGATCCTTGTCAAAAAAAGACTCTCTATTCATATGAATAATTGGATTTGACCTGAACAAAAGGTAAATAAAGGAAGGTTAATAAAAAATGCCATTATAATAATTGTGGGAGGGAATAGTGTGCAAAAGAGTCTCGACATGATTTAATCTATATCAAAATTGGTTTTGCAAAAGCATTACTTCCTCTAGGACATGAAGAGAGTATGGGTTTTGGCATAAACAACTTTATTAAGTGTAAAGATGGGGAAAAGAAAGAGAGAAAGATTGCACTCATAATGGAGTACCACATGCACTTATAATGGAGTACCACATGCACTCAAGGGAGTACCACCATAGCCATAGAAGCATGGAGCTCCAAGAAGTATGATTTCATTAGTAAAAGTATGTTATGCCCCTAGATATTCACTTATATACTTGCCCATCTTTTCACACTCATTAATGTTGGGCCTCCATACTTGCCTAGCCATATCTATGCCCATGGGCTCTCTTTGAGTCTAATTCCAAGGCCCCTTCATTTACAAACCATCTCCACCCACCAAAGGTTTCATCCTTGTATGGAGCAAGGTATGGGCTATTGGGAATCTTCTTGACTTCCCTCATGAATGCTGAAGTACATTTGTTGCAACTCCAAAAGTGCCTCACACAAAAGAACTCCACATAGAGCTCTCCACTTATTTGATGTACATATGGATTGCTCTCTATGATATCTATAAGCTCACGGAGTCTTGTTGAGCGTTGATTGATGAGTGGTGAAATACACCAATGGCCATGGCTGTCCATATAATAAATTTGTAGCAATGACACCTTTCATGCCATCATCCCATTCCATGCATATAGCTGTCCAAAGAAACCATACCCATCTGCTTCAAATGGCAATGCATAGTATCCACCCGGGTCATATGGAAATCCATCCGCTTCAAGTGCCATCATCCCATTCCATGCATATAGCTGTCCAAAGAAACCATACCCATCTGCTTCAAATGGCAATGCATAGTATCCACCCGGGTCATATGGAAATCCATCCGCTTCAAGTGGCAATGCATGCTGTCCACCCGGATCATATAGAAATGAATCCACATCAAGCATCTTTCCATGTATACCGGGATCAAATGGGTATGAAACATCATGGTTGGAAGTGTCATCACAAACCAATGATCCACCATCAAAGTCCACCCATGAATCAATTCCATAAACCAAAGCATCATCATCATCATTACTCAAAGCATTTTCCTCATAAATGTCATCATAGGGATCATAATCAACCACATTATTACCTTCATCCACACCATCATTTTGTGAATCCACATCATATGCCACATCTTCATGGTCGACAACCACAAATCCCTCATGCAATGCAACACCATGAAGATCTTTGTAAGAGTTGTCTCCCCCTCATCAAGAAGAGTCTCATTGCATTCATCTTTATCCATTCAATCCTCCCCAAGAAGAGAACCATGCATTTGCTCTTCATCTTTCCCAATCAACACTTGCATCTTCATGGCTGGCCATTGGTTCATTTTCAGCCATTCATACATCCATTGAAGCCACTTGACATAAATCATTAACATCGCCTTCATTGCTTGAAGTGTCCCCATAGCAATGGCTTCCAATAAGAGATGTGGAATGAAGTGAACTCCTAGTAGAAAGCCCATGTATAGACGGGGTAGGCTTGTAGAAGAGCTCCATCAACAACATGATCTCATTATTTAAGAGCAATGCCATTGTCAATACCCATGATGCATTGGACCACTTGCATGAACTCCTTGCCTAATTTTTGCACAAATCCACCTATGATCTCCTTCTCCTCAATGTTAGGCACAAAGAAAGAAAGATACCAATATTCCTTAGCATACTTAGGCAATGAATCCACATGTAATAATGGCATGCATTTTTCCCTAAAGCTCCATTTCTCTTGAGTAGCCACAAAGTTTTGTACTTCATAGGCTAAATTTTCCCAATCCCATTTGTACTCATGCATTACTTGCAGCCACCATTTGCATGTCACTTGCTTCACTTTTTCCCCCTCATTGCATGGAAATCCACAAAAGTAGGCATCCCAATTGTGAATCCAGTCCTTGAGCTGTATACAAGTGACTCCTTCCCCATCAAAAGAGAGCAAAGTTTCTATGACAAATGATTCACCATGCTTGAACCATAAGCTTCCAATAGGATTAGAAATCATACGATCCACAAATTCATCCTTTGTCAAGGACTTTGGTAACTTGGAGTGTATGACCTCATCATATAACCGTGCATACCTATCTTTGTCATCTTCATTGGAAATTATGGCTATTTCCTTTTATTTTTACTCCATCAAATCTTGCCTATGCTTTTCTTCCTTTCCATAGGTGATTCAACATGAGAAATATCTTTTGGGTTCTCTTGAAGTGTTGTCTTCGTACTTTGAGTGTTCCCATTGGAAGTTCCCACCTCAATTTCAACATTTTCATGTCGACTAAGCCCACAAGATGATGGATTTGGAAATGACCTTTGTGGTTGTGACCAGCCTCTTGTCATATCAAGGGAAGTGTCAATCTTTTCCACACACCTTTGCACCTCATTTATCCCATCACCAAGCTTCTTGAAGCCCTCATTCATAGCATTGAACATTTGCTTCATGAGAACATTGCTTTGCCGCATATGCTCACTGTTTTGCCTCAAAAGCTCACTGTTTTGGAAACAAATATCCCTTTGTGCATCCTTCATAGCTTTGATGATAGTAACCTTTAGCATATCCAAAGTAATGTGCTCCAAGGAAACTTGTGCATTTCCACTTGCGTGCCCTGACATGCCATTATTCACCGTATGATCATTCATGTCCATGAAAAGGCATTCCCTCTTGTTTACAGTCACCCAGAGTACCAAATTAAGATTTTTGGTGCTACCAATGTCAGAATTGAAAGATCAAAGGCTTGCCACGTTCGTCTCGATGAGAGGACCACTTCTATCACCCTGGATCACCACTTCGAACAACCCTATACCTCTCTGTTTTGACTTTCAGCAGAAAGTCAACTATGAGAGTTGACCATCCATACGATCATGGAATTGGGAAATTGTTTGCTCATTGGGAAGCTCTTTAGTAGTGTTCTTAAGCTATGTAAACACCTTCAATTCAGTCTACCCTATTTTTGATTGAATTAGGGTTTTCAGCCTGACAGAATTGTCCACTTTGTATCCTGAGATGGTGTCCGAATCAACCACTTGATGGCTAGTCAGGACCTCCTTAAGACACCCTTTCAAGACTTCCAAAGACCCTTGAGAGATCTTGAGCGACTTGGGACTTAATTTCACTTCTTTACCCGCTATGAGTGCATAAAAATCACAAACATTTTACCATAGTTTCCCCGCAATTTGGCCTAAATCTCAATCAAAATGCAAAAGCAATCGCCCAATATCCACTCATGATATAATGCCCCAAATGATCATTATCAAAAGCATATGCTTGCTCATGTAACCCTTATGCTTCAACCACTAGCAAACATCCATGGCATATCCAATCAAGTGACCATTGGCTTCCATAACCCCTGGCATTCTTGCAATATAGTCGATTGTGTGTTGAAGAAGATCTTTATGCTTGCCGATCTCCCGGCCAAGCCTTCCCACCCTCGTACGTAGTCCGATTCTAGGCACAAGTTGGGGCCAAGTCTTCACATCCAAGTACCTAATCCCCCTCCTTGCCACTTTACCAAAAGCACTCACGTCGACAGGGAGAGTTCATGCCATGCTCCCCCTGGGCCTCTCCTCCAATGCCCGAGGTACCCTCACAAGTATACTAGATACTATGAATTGAAGTGGGATACAAGTGAAGTGTACGTGGATGTAGCTTCAAAAAAGGATAGGATAGGAGTACTTACAATGTTTTTAGCATGGCTCATGCTATTTCATTTCATCATTATACTACAAAGAGCATGTACTCATGCTTTCCCCATTCATCCAAAGTAGCTCCATCACATCAATCACCACAAAAACAACATCCACATAGCATCCAAAATCATGTGATTCACAAGCACAGTTCATTGATTTGCATCACTTCAACCCCTTTGCCTTTACTTCATGGCCCTCATCAATGCACCAATCAATCAATCATATGGCAAGTAGACTCCAATTGGTTCAATGAACACCAAAGGAGTGATGTTTGCTTAATGCTTAAGCAAATCAATGGCTAATATGATGCATCCAAGAAATCCTTTCAATGGTAGATGTAATGGCTATGCAAGAGCTTCAAAGTCTCATGAGAATTCCCATTTATTGCAATTAGCATGCAATGGGCAAACTAATGGAATTCCAAACATTTAAAAAGTAGCCATATATCACTTGTAATGAAGCTTGTTAGCAATGGTATTCACACATATAAAATGTATCCCTTACTCCATGATTTTTGCTTGATGTTGAAGCCTTGATGCTTGATATGACTTGAGACCTTGAAGGCTTGAAGGAAATGGTTGTAGTCCTCCAATTTGCAGCTTAAAGAACTCTCTTCACAGCAGCTCCCCACGTTCATGTGCATAAAAAACACAAAGAAAACGCAGCTATTGAGAGCATTTCTTGCTTAATCCAAGCTTAAGCAAGCTTTGCTTGCTCCATAGCTAGAATCTCACCAAAAACACGCCAAATATTAGGCTGTGGGAATCGCAACAAACGACGTTCTTCTTCATGCGCTGTGAATCACAACAAACGGCCTTCTTCTTCATGCGTTGGAAATCGCCACTAACAAGAAGCCTTAATGCCTAGCTTAAGCTTGCCTAAGCTTAGGCAAAGCTTAAGCAAACACAAGATTGCTTCTAAGCTTTGAATCATAGCAAAAATAGTCCATGGGCTAGTGTTGTTATAGACCACAAGGGAGGAAAGGATATTTGAGGCTATGTGCCTAAGTTTCGAATGGATGTGAGGAAAGCGGATTGAAAACCATAAACCTACAAGGGTCTAGCTATGAGTGGAAGCTCATTTGATTTTGGTGGTAGCAAGATTGTCTTTGGGGTTTGTTGATGGTAGCAGGATTATCTTTAGGGTTTGTGAGTGGTTTGGCAATTAGACTATTTGACGATATACCTACAAACAATCCCATATGTACCCACTCTACCCTCCATGGGGGATCACTCTACTCACTCATTAGGGAGCTAATATAAGTAATAAAAGTAGGGTAAAGGGGTTAACCAGTACATATTGATTTGTTGGGAGAAGACACGGACAACATCGGTGTTGCATTGATTGTTGTTACATTATCAAAATGATTGAAGGAAGGTGCTTGTGCACTGATAGCTTTGTGCCCATGGGGTGATGTGGCCTTTTGGGGTTTTTCTAGGTTGATTCCATTAGGAATTTTTTGGACCCAAAGAGGGCCTCCTGGATTAACTTTTGATTAGGAATGGACCAACAGGAAGAGGGCAGGGTGCACATTTTTGACTTCTTTGACCCTAGGGGGCCTAGGCTTTGGTTTGCTAATGGGGCCTAATTACTACTCTTGTCCCCCTACCTTTTGGGCCCAAACTTAGAGGCCCCCACCTAGAATCTCGCGCGGATTAAACCCTAAAAAGTGAAAATTTTTAATTTTTTTTTCCAAAAGTGTGTTTTCCCTCTCAAGGAAATCTCATTTTGAACCTCTTTCTTCCTCTTCTAAGCTCTCCATTGCTGCAACTCCATAACTCTCAAGCTCTCCCTCCTTCTCAATCTCCCTCCCTCTCAAGCTTTCTCTCCCTCTTTCTTCCTCTTCTAAGCTCTCCATTGCTGTAGAAACTCCATCCCTCTTAAGCTCTCCCTCCTTGTCAAGCTCCCTCCCTCTCAAGCTCCCTCTCTCTCCCTCTCAAGCTCCCTCCCTCTCCATTGCTGTAGAAACTCTATCCCTCTTTAGTCTACTCTAGATTCAGGAAGCCTATTCTCAAACTCTAACCCTCTTTTAAGCTTTCCATTGTTGTTGCACTGAAAACCCTGAACTTTCTCTTCTCTCCACTCCTCTGTTGTAACAAGCTTTTCTTTTCCCTTCTTCTCTTTTCTTACCACCATGGTCTCTTCCAGTAATGTGAGAAAACCTAGGGAGAAGGTTGAAGGGCTTGTGTTGCATAACACAAGAGATGATCATGGATTTTAGGCTCCAACAAGATTCAGGGTTGGGGCTTGGGTCTACATGCAGCCAAGCTCTAAGGGACCACATCGAGTGCGTCAAATAGGGAATATGCTACATCATTGGAAGGGGCAGCTACAAGGCTTCAAGCATACTAAGAAGGAATGACTGGTTGCCATAGTGCAACATGTGTATACCCTTGGAGACCTTTACATTCAAGGCCAGCGAACCAAGGTTTCCTTCAAATTGTCAGTGTAATATAAACACAGCTTTAACAACATGCTAATATTGGATTTTTTGTTTCAAATTTTCTTATGATTCTCCATTTTCTTATGTCTCTATCTGAAGATATTTTCCCCTCTAATTATGTTGAGGAACAAAAACTCCAAAGCCTCATTGGAGTTTTCTATGCTATGCATGCATCCACCATTGGAGAGGAAATGTTTGTATCTCAAAGCCCAAGTGAGCTTGTATAGAACAATATCTTTTTCTTTTCTCACTCATATTTTGTAGATAAAAAACCAGGTTTATTTATCCCGAATGGCCCAAACCTGATGCTTGGACCATCTTATGCTTAAAGTTTAAGATGGTAAGTGATATCAAGATATCACTCAAGTTTTCAAAGGCATCTAGGTCAGCAGGGCTAAATTGGTTTTGTCCTTTACATGTTTTTGTGCACATGTTCAATTCCAATGCACCAAACGAAAACAATGTATATTTGTAAGGAGGTACGGTCTGACCTCATTCAAGGAATACTAGGAGAGGGTTGGGAGGTTAATGAGGGGTCACATCAAGGTGATGTGTACAAGTGCAATGTAGTAGATTCTACAGTGTCTTTCAGGTTCTTAAAGGCACGCTCTATTTTGTACATGCGTCTGCACTACCAAAGATGGATGCAAAAGCATGGGACATACATCCCACTTCAAGCCTCAGAAGAAGAAATTGTGCCTATTGAGGTAGCTGTGTTGATGCAAAATGGATGGATTGAGCGAGTGGCAGCAAGCAAGCATTGGAGCCTAGCAGACCTGCGTGAACACTTGAACATCATGGGCTTTGACAATGTGGAAGAGTCAAGTTTCAAGTTGATGAGAAGAAAGGTATATCTGATTCCACTACATGTCTAGAATTAACCCTTACACTTTCTGGTTATTGTGCCACTTTCTATAAATTTTACAGATTGGGAAGCATAAGGAGGGGACAACCATGGTCTTAGAATCATGGCAAATGGGGGACCTTGAACTTTCAGCACAGCAAGGTGCATAGCCCTACCAACACATGGTAGGCATGTGGAAGAGCTTGAAGATGAACTGGGTATATGGGAAAATAGTCTCTATTTTGATACACGTGAGGGGCAAGAGTTTCAGGATCGAGGTGAAGGCAATGACGAGCTTTCAAGTCAACAAGGAGATGGAGATCAACATGAAGTAAATGTCACAAGAGGTAAAAAATGAAGACATTATAACAATTTTAGATTAGATGACATGCTTGTAATTTTGTAGTAGGCTCTTTTTTAACCCCTCTTTATTTAATTAAAATCTTAATATTTTTGTAAATTGTGATTTTTTTTTGTCTAGCAGTCTAGTGTGAAAAGGCCAAACTTTAAATTTTAACTATAAATAGGCCAAAGGTGCCTTCTTTCTCATTTTCACGCGATAGAAACCAAGCACGAGCTCACACTATCTCTTTGCATTCACACATGGCTACCCACTTTGACAACTTTTGTGAGTTCCTCTCCACCACCCCGTGGGTGGGCAAGAGCGAGCTCTTTGCCATGTTCTATCGTGAAGTCAACTTTGAAAAGTTGCTCGCCCTTGCGTCCCAACATTATGAGATGCAGATTGCATACATGGAGCAATACTTGGCTCCTCACTCCATCTGCTTTCCCCATTGCCCCAATGATTGATGGGTGCATGTTGAGCTGCTTAAGTACATTCAACAATACGCCCGCCCCACATCCAACGCCTTGAACGCTTCATCGACATCTGCATCCTCGCACGAGCTTACAGTACCTTCAATAAGCAGCAGGAGGTGAAGAGGTTGGGGAGGGGCAATTTAGGAACTAGGTTCCTCTCGTGGCTCGCTACTTTTGCATTCCTCATCAGTGATGAGGATTCGGATGAGGAGGTAGAGATGCCTGCATTGCAGTTGGTAGGGTATTTGAGGGATGATAAGGAAGTGAAGGCACTAGGTGTACGAGTGCTGATGTGGAAGAGCAGCTTGCATCAAAGCACTTTTCAGAGGGTGCATGATTTGCAGCTGAACAATCCTGCTGTAGTGGAAGATGTGGGGCCCACACGAGGAGAGCAAGGTGCTGCTGCCAGAGCTTGAGATCAATCTCTTGAGCACCATTGTGGTGGAAGGTGAAGAATACTTATTTCTTCATGACCTTGAAAAGGCAGCTGGCTTGAGAATGGATGAATGCTTGGGCATTATATGCACGCAATGTGAGGTGGACCTTGATACGTCCAACCTCGGTCCTCACTTAGATAGTGTCATATTACCCCTTGGAGAATCTATCGCACAGGAGACAATTGCTTTGGTCAAGGATAGTGTGGTTGAGACCGTGGAGCAAGCCCTAGTTTTCCAGAGAGGAGGAATTCACAACCTTACAAGACAAGCTAGATGCTGAAAAGGATACCCCTGCTGCTGCTGCTATTGGAGTGATGGAGGAGACCAAAGCATCTAAAAAGGATGAGGCTAAGTTCTCGATTGACCTCTCTGCCCCCACCAACACTTTGGCAAAAGAATACATTGAGCAAGAGGTAATAATCAAACTTTTACAAGTTAGAAACATTTGTAATTATGTATAGGAAAATATTTTGAATTTTCCTTTGATTGCAAAGGGTGGTTGAAATTGACGCATTTGCTGGGAGAGGCGGCGGCGGCAGCAAAGACTAGGCTAAGGTCCATGGACATGATGCTACGTTGGCGCACTATCTTGGTTGGCTTCCTGTGGATGGCATCACCATCATCCCACAGGGACTACACCCCTCAATCTGCCTTCACTCTCTTCTTTTTGAAAGCCCTCTCTAAGGTGCTCTGTGTAGCCTCTATGGTGCAGAGTACAAAATGTATAGTTTGGATTAGAAAATCCCTTGCCTTCAATGTTTTTGGTTCTAGATTTAGGGGTAAGCTTCTTGCTTGTATAAGTATAGCCAAAAGCTTCTTGCTTGTATAGGTATAGCCAAAAGCATAGGCATAGAGGATCCTCAAGAAATATCCCAATTGCTCCTTGAGCACACTCTGCCCGATAAGAGAAGGAAGCTCAATATTGTAAGAAAGCTTTTGTGAAGATGATGTATCACTTCTTATTATGAATACAATACAGTTTTTGCAAACTTATTTTCATCAAGTATATCATTGTTTTTTCTAGTTTGTACCATCAATTTCTTTGTAAATGTATCAGAAATGACCTTGGGGACCTAAGGGAGCAGTGCTAGAATATTGCGAATTTTGAGCTTGTACCGCTACTGTAGAGCCCAAATTTGCACTGTTCTAGCACAGGTTCCCGAACCCTCCAGGAGCAATTCTGATGCATTGGATGACAAAAAATGTTTTTTTACACATGATTAAAGGTGTTTTTATCTTGTAAACTACTGTTTCTCACAATCAGTGTACTCATATTCATTATAAATGCATCAGTGTACTCAACTTCATTATAAATGTATCAGAAATGATCCTGAGTGGCTAGGGGAGAGGTGTCAGAACAATGCGAATTTTTAGCCTACATTGCCGCTCTGCAGAGGCCAAATTTGCATTGTTCTGGCACAGCTTCCTCAGCCCTCCAGGAGCGTTTCTGATGCCTTGGGTGACAAACTGGCACATGATAGATACTCCATGTTAAACAAACATGATGACACCAAGACATTGTAAGCCAAACTTAAAATTTAAATTATCAGAAGGTTACAAATGAAAGCCAGATAGGCTTGTTTACAAAGGGGGGTTTGAAACAAAAGAGTTGCTTCAAAATGCAGGTTAACATCTAAGATCTCTAGATCGTATCGCGCTCACCTTGAATACGCCGAACTAGTTGCATGTCCTTGGCGGAAATGGTAATCCTCTTTGCATGTATTGCAAGGAGGTTGGTGTCTTCAAACAGCCCAACAAGGTAAGCCTCCGACGGCTTCTTGCAATGCTTCAAGGGCAATCCCCCCTATACACAGAACTTTGTTCTATATCGTTGGAGAATCTCCTTGACTGTGCAAGTGAAAGGGGCTCTTCTTATCAGCAACCCAATGTTCCTCTGATAAAACTTGATTTCTTGTAGAGCCCTATGCCCTTGGTGCATCCTTCTCCTTGGAGCTCTCTGTGTTGTGTTGGTGCGTTGGCGAGGTTGGGACTTCCTTGGCTTGAGGAGTCTTTGTGTCTTGATCTCTGGGGTGATTGCATCGTGGGGTCTCCTTCACCCGCTTGCTCCCACTAGAAGGGCCTGCATGTGTGTGCGTTAGTGTTGCTGTGGGAGGAGGCGTGTCCTAGAATCCCAAGGGTCACTCTCTTCCGTGGTGTCGCTAGTATGTGGTCGTTGGGTGCCTTGCACTGTGTTTTGTGAAGGCATGGTAACACGTGTGGTGTTCTTGGTGCATGCCATATCCATGTATGACTATGCCTACTGTGCTAACGTGGTGATGTGCTGGTGTCCTTACGTGGGTGCCTACGTAGATCTTGAGCTTAAGCTCTCTAAAAAAGTGGGTGCCTACGTAGATCTTGAGCTTAAGCTCTCTAAAAAAGTGAAATGAAAATGAAGTGAGTGAAGGAACTAGCAATAGTTTTTTTAAAGGGCAAAAAAAAAACCTAACTAAACTTATTTTCTTAGCCTTATTACATCTAGATTTGTGTTGGTGCATGCACAACCCAACGCCTCCCTTGTCTCCTCATTCATGCACGCCACAACAAGCACCATGCCTATGGGGAGCATTGGTTTGTAACCATTCAAGCCGAGCATGAATTTTTGTAGCCTTGCGTGCCTCTTGCGCAAGCTTTGATTGTTGGGCTTGCTCCCTAAACAATACCCTTCCAATTGAACATCTCTTGTAGATAGTTTATACGTGTTCCTCCTGCACAAGCTCCACCTCCATGTCTTGTATTTTTTAAATAAACCCCTCTTGATTTATAATGTGATTTCTCCATCCCTTGGGTACTCCACATGTCGAGTGATCCATACTTGTTCATGAAATACGCACCATGCGCATAAACTATGTGCTGTACACACATGACAATAGAATTTAATTAGAAAAAGTCCAGGTTAAAACACCAATTTATTTTTTTTATTGTACAACTTACCATATAGTGTGTTGCTTTACTCTCTTCCCAAGCACCCAAAGCTGTTTGCGCATATTTACAAGAGCTGGCATTGGACAAGCTACATTTATGGTGATTGCACACAGGTCTCTCCAGAGTCCCTAAGTCTTCTGCAGATTTTTGGATCTACTGCATCTTCATGTTGCTTCTTACCTTTCTTGGGACCTTTCTTGGGACCTTTCGAGGAGGTATCCTTCCCAACAGAACCAACCTTCTACATACCTTTTTCGTTTGTCTTTTTTTTTCCTAGGAATATCAATCTGAGCATTGCAGTATGGACAAGGCCATCTTGATGTCGCGCCTTGAGCACAACCCATCATGAATTTAATTGTCTTCAAATCTCCCCCAAGATGCCAATACACTTTGAACTTTCCTATGTTTTCTACATCTAAAAGTTGACCATCAATTTGCTTTTTGATTACATCTGTTATCCAGGGAGTCCTTTCAAACATCCATGTCAATACCTCATGTGTCTCTCCTTTGGTACCTCGAATGCACCAAGCCACTAGACCTCTTTCTCAGATTGCACACTAAAACTTGGTTTGGCAGTCTTTTCCCATGCACATATCATGGCCTCATTCATGAGTGTAATGCTCATACGTTCCAGCTTCCGACCTTTCATAATTTGGCACTCATCTAGCTTGAGCACAAATGAAAGTGTGCTCCCCAAAATTACAAATAAACAATAATTTACAATATTCAAAACAAAATAATCGTCTTCATTTTATACTGAAAAACATGAATAGTAGCAATTGCAAGTTCTCACCTTCTAGTGTGAAAGACCATAGAACTTCACCATAGCTTGTTGTAGTCTCTCAATATGAACAAAGATGTTATTGTGTAAACATCATAGTGAAATTATGTACTTGTTGTCTTGCTTTTCTTTCTGCTTAACCCTGTGTCTAATGTTAGTGTGCCCTCAACGTGATAAAACTGTTCTATAGCTCACTGCACATCATCATTGATACGCTTGACATTGTGAATCACCTTGAGTGTAGGAAATAAAGTGCCAGTGATCCCTTGTCTTAGAAATGCATCTTTTACAACCTGAAGGATTGCTTGGTACTCTTTTATGCTGATTCCAGCCGCATCACAAGCATGTTCAATTGATGAAGAATCGATGGAGGTGGTAATCTTGCTCACCACATTGCTGACAACAGCTTGGCATATTTTAGGACAATGAGGGTCAGTAATAATTGAGAATATCCTTGGTATTCAGAATGGCTTTGACCAAATCCTTCCATCCCTCTTCGTTAGAACCACACACCTCTTGCAAAAAATTCATGGCAACAGAACACAAATCATGACTATTTTGTTTAAATCACTGAGTGCATAATGAAAGTTTATGTTACTTCCTTTGTTGTACGAATCCTTTTTTTCTGTGCTCCACCTTTAAATGCAAGAGATTCTATACCAACCAATGTCTTTTTATGTTCACGAGCACCATTTAGCATTGCTTTGAGTTGTTTGATAAGTTCCTCTAGCCTTTGAATCTTTGCATCCTTCTCCACATTCTCTTTGAGGATCTCTTTTATTTTATCTGATGATGTTTTAAGTCCTTCTTGACATTGTAAAAGGGTGAATTGTGATGCTTGCAATTGAGAGTGGAGAATACGGGTTTGCCAAGTTCCACACTTGTAGTCAATCTTTTGCAGTATCCTAACAAGCCAAGCTCTCCTTCACCAACAAATTGTATAAAAGATGATAAATCGTTGAAAGGAGGGTTTGCTCTTAATGGAGGGTCAATTGGATAGACGCCCATCAACCCAAAGATCTACATTTTTCTCCTTAGTTATCCTACGAGCTTGGACAGATTGTGCATCAGTAGGATGGGTTTTTTAGAGCTGCCATACTTTTTAGGAATACGAATGTGTAAATCAACCTTCCGTTTTCTAGCTTCACAAGGGACTGCACACACAGCTAGCAAAGGCTCCATAGCTAAGTAGAGGAAGAAGCTAAAGCAGAGAGATCCTTAGAGGGAGAGAGAGAGAGAGAGAGAGAGAGACTATTAAAACTTTGCTGTCAGAGGCTTGTTGTTGAGGTTTAACACAAATCCGTTTTTCTGAGTAGAAAATAATATTTTTGATATACAAATATACTAACATGGAGTTTTTCATTAATAAATTGCATTTATGAGAAAAATTTTAAAAAAGAATTTTTGGGGTCCCCACAATTTCGGGATCTCATGGATGCCAAAACTCTTTATAGAAGAGGTAAGGACGATATTCTTAGACACTGTCCACGGGAGGATGAATATCTCATGATCATGGAACAAGAACACCAGGGGGTAGCAGGTGGACATTTTGCAAGATAGAAATCACAGCTTGGAAAATACTCCACTTGGGGTACTTGTGGCCAATACTTTTTTAAGGGCTGTGTGCTATTTGTAAAAGGTTGTGATGAGTGCCAATGTTGTGCCAAGCCACACAAAAGAAGGACATGATGCCATTGCATCCTATGAGAGTCAACCAACCTTTTGAAAAATGGGGCTTATATTTCATTGGCCCTATTGATCTTGCTGCGCATGGTACACAAGCACGCTTCATCATTATTGCCATAGGAAGAGGGAGGAATGTGCCAGCATCTTGCAGATGTCCATAACCTTCATAGATCCTTGTCAACTGTATGCAACATCTCGTGGCAAGGTTGCACACTCGCATCATCCTGCTCTGCAGAGGCTTTGTGTCTACCATCAGATTGATCCATGCGCACACGCGATGAAACCAAATGCCATAAAATGGAAATGAATGCAATGAAGAAAGTTATTTGCATTCGACACATACATAATACTGGCCACATTGTGAGCATTTTGCTGTCATAACTGTAAATACTCAGTCAGCTATTTTTTGGGTATCGGTTCAATTTATCGAAAAGATGCCTTGATGAAAAGGGCTTAAAAAGATTTTAACACAGCAACCAACGAGGAGCCTTCAGACCCTTGACCTCTCGGTCAAGACGCATAGACACATGCTGCTCCTCCTACTCACATTCAATACTTAGATAAAAAGTTTCAACGAAGATGAATTTGGATTCCACATGTTCTTTTGATCTAATGGCAATGGCTTCCATGTGTTTTTGTGAACCGTCAGGATGTTAGTCATGTGCACACTGAAAGCTTTAGTGTGGCTATGTGGACTATGGCCTTATGGCTCCACATAATGAGGAAGAGCCTCTCAGATTTCATCATTAGACGAAAGGCTCTAAGCTAAGGCTCTATTCTAACTAAAGAGGGCACACCAAGGAGGGTGGAGTACTTGGCATACTCTTTTGGCATACTTTAAAATCGATTTTAAAAAGGATTAAACTTGGATCAAATCCTCAATGGTTATCCAAGTAATAATTAGAAAAGTAATAGACCAATCACAGAACAATGCAAGCAAGCATTTGAACAAAACTTAAATGGATAATTATAAAAAAGATTGAAATTCAGAACAATAGCATAAGTTGAGGATGGGTTTAGAATACACCTGGTTAGTTGTATGGTTGGGAAGTCAGTCTTGTGAATTGTACTTGTAAGGTTGAGAACTTTCCTTGTGATTCTTGTAAACCTTGATAAGATCTTTCCCCAGTGGGTAAAGTCATCATGTCATGGTGATGTCTCTCCTACCATGGATTGCAAGAGTCCTATTTCATAGGACCTAAAATAAGTTCTATAGTGTGCAAACATAAGTAGGATGTTGTGTACATGTGACGCTCACAACTAAAACATGTTGTGAGGGGATGAAACTGTAGGTAGTAAAACATGTCCACAAAGTTGGCTCCACAACATTCCTCTCCTAGTGGTACATAAAAATAGCATGAGTGGGTTTGAAAAGGAAGAATATTTAGTTGCCCTTGATGGTATCATTCCAAGCAATCCGAGTCCAAGATAGGGTCACTCCTATCAATCCAAGAAAATTCCATGCTTACGGCTTGTAGTAGTCACATCAAATCCATACTTCATTCTTTTATTTTAATATGTGCTCTTTCTCATCATCTTTTATTTTATTTTTATGGTTAGTCAGATTTTTAGTATAGGTATACATGTTAGTGCAAGCTATATTCCAACAGGCTCCGTCTCGTGATATTTATGGACATGAAATTTATCAGGGAGCCAAACATGGAGGGTAAAGATTTAGGCTTTACCGAAATGCCCCCCTTCCTCCCTGGACTTTACGGAGGTTTATGTAAGCTTTCTATAGCCATCCTCTCCAGCTTTTATCCAGTGGGGACTCTTGCTTTGGGGCACACTTGGTTGTTGATGTTGTTGAGTAATCGAGGATTAAAGGTGGTAATATTCTTTCATAAGCACGGATAGGACTTGCAGGTTCTTGGAGAGGTGTTGACATTGATGCGAGAACTTGTTAGGTAGCAAGCCTTTCCTCAAGTATTAGACTCTCGTGAAGTACTTTTGAAAATGGAGGGTGATCAGGTGTTGAAGAACTTGTAGAGGCTTCATGGGAACTCGACGCTTTGATAGAGTCTTCTTTTGTTAAGGGGCAGTTCATCTTTTGAACCGTTTTTAGAATCCAAATCTTGTGGGATGTTGGCAATGAAGATATAGCAATTTGTTTTCCCTTGTCTACTCTGGCATTAGGGTTGGCAAAGATTGTTGATTGGCCGACAAATGTGTCTGTGAATGATGAGACTATAGACATCTGCATCGTCTTCGGCACCCAAATCCATGTGTTACCATCGTAGTAGCCTTGAGCTTGAAGAAGACGAGTTGGAATCCATCGAGAGGTAACTTGTGGTTTGGATTGATTTTTGTTGCGAGACAACGAGGCCTTCTAGGTTTTTGATAGTGGGTTGGTGATTGAGAACTAGTGGAGAGGCTTTCGGGACCCACTTAAGGGTAGGTTGTGGATTTCTTTGTTGATGCCCTATTGGTAGTTGATTCAATATGGAGGTAGATGCAGATGTGAAGCTTGAAGATGAAGAAGCTTGTGGTGATAAAGTGGATGTTGATGGAGAGGGAATGCCATTGGATCGTATCGATGTTAAGGCTTTGTTATTGCGGCATTCAAATCCTTACTGGTCTAACGCATTTAATGTGAAGGCAATGTTCGTGAAGTGTAAAAGTGCGGGGTTAGATTTTTTTACCATTGAGACACTCCTTATGGCCCAATCGATTCCGCATTGAGCCGCCATCCATCCAAGAACGACATGTTTTCTAAAAGTTCGTGTGGGCATGACCAAGCTACCAACCAAGTGCCCGTTATCACCATATATGATAGTTATAAGCAAACCAAGTACTTTGGTATTTTTGGCACTTAAACCCTTATTCTCATGTTTGACTTTTCAAGTTGAGGATTACCCAACTGATTCCATATACGAAAGGAGAGTAGACTGTGACTAACACCCATGTCAAGCATAGCATTATAGAACACTTTACGATAGGGACTAGACAACTCAATGGGTGTTCAGAGAGCTGGGATATGATCCTCCATGTTGTTGATTACCTCTCCAACATACGCTTGTGTAGTAGGTCCAAGGTATGCTTCCCGACATCATGTTGAAGTTTTGCCTGTCTTTCCCTTGCCTCCTATTGGGATTGGATCTTCTTTTGAGTAGCCCTTTCCATGGCGGTAAGAGTTCCATAGTATTTTTTAAACTTACTACCATTAAGGAAACCGATAGTTTCAACTCCATCAAGATTCTGAACATGTGTAGTACCTTACAAAGTAACTTCACAAATCCTAAATGGTTTCTTTCCAATATATTTGAGATTTTTCTTTTTCCATACATAAGTATAAGATCCCCTACCTCGATCTCCTTATCCTTAAGATTTTCACTTCGAACCCCATACATAAGTATAAGATCCCCTACCTCGATCTCCTTATCCTTAAGATTTTGGTCAAACCACTTCTTTCTTCGGTCCTTTTCTGTTAGCATGTTTTGCACTGCATTTGGTTTTTCCTCTGTGAGTTGTTCTAAACCAACAACCGATCAGCCAATTCATTACCATCAAGCTTTTCATTTACAACTACCCTTAAGCTAGGGATCATGAACTCCCAAGGCATTACTGCCTCAAGTCCATACACCATCTTAAATGGCGTGCAACCCAATTGCAACTTTGTATGATGTGCGATAAACCCATAAAGTTGTGGTAAGCATAGACTCCCAGTAAGTGTGTCAAGCCTCAACAGTCTTTATCAATATCGAAATAAGAACCTTGTTGGCACTCTCTGCTTGGCCATTTGTCTGTGGGTAATATAGCGTTGACTTACGGTGCGTGATCATAAATGTGTTAGTGAGATTTTTAATAACATCATGATGAAATGTTTACCTGGATCACTCACTAGCTCAAATGGACATCCAAAGCGGGTAATGATGTTCTCATATAGAAACTTAGCAGACACCATGTCATGCCCACTGGAGCACATCCAAGGCTTGGACTACGCAAGGGTTGATTAGCATCCAACACTAAAATGACTAGGACAAGGGCTTTGCTTGGACTACACAAGGGCTCTCTGCTTGGACTACACAAGGGTTGATCAACAACACTAAAGTGACTAGGGCAAGGGCTTTTTGGTTTGCTACTACTCTCTAATAGCACATCTCTAATGATACACCACACCAAGGTGGTTCAAAAAAACATGTGAAAGGCATTGCCATTGGAGCAAAAGATTATATTAGTGCTCTCGTAAAACGACATTTGAAGGCTTCATTACCCTTTTCATTAAGAGGTGTTTTTTGAGTGAATATTTACAGCTACATTACCCTTTTCATTAAGAGGTGTTTTTTGAGTGAATATTTACAGCTACAACTGCAAATCTGTATTTTACAAATGGTTTGCAGCCCTGGGTGTTCCTTGCGGAAGCAGGTTGTAGAAAATGTGGTATCCAAACAGCAATTTGTCCACTTTCCCAAATAATATGTTGGCCTTAAAGTGTATCTTCCTACATGGATCCACATGCCAATCTATGGAATTGAAGTAACTGTGTCCCTTTCAGTTGAAAACATCCTAATCTTTCTGTTGCATGTCGACAGCACATCCCCAACAGCACTCAAACCCATCAAGTGGCAACATCAACTTCTTCTGTCGTCCACACTATGTCCTTCAGTCCTGTTGAAAAATTCTGATAAAACTGCACAAACAAAGACCTAATAAATCCCATTTACCCAAAAACCTTGGCTTTTTCATTATGTGAGAGACAAACATGCCTTTACTCACCTTGTGATACTCCAAGGTGTCACCGCCTGCTTTCCGCACCTCTACCAGAAAGAATGAGGGGGCAACTTCAAATACCTGTTTCGAGCAATGCAGAAGAGTTGCCTTTAGTACTTGATTGGAAGGCCAGCTTGCAGAAATTTGAAATACCGTTCACAACGGCAACATGAAGCACTGATAAAATATACCTCAGTTGCAATGGATAGATGTCCCTTTCTGCCTGTCTCAGCACCTTGCAACTTCATCTAATAACAATGCCAGTTCAAAGCTATGAGGGATTTTGCATCCCAAAAATCCCTTTAAATATGAAACTTGCATCAGTGTGCAGACAGAGGAGGGCAGACAAGCAAGGTGGTCGCAGAAGGTGAAGAAAAGTTTACCTTGTAGTCACACTTTTGCACATTGAAGCCAAGAGGCTTTGCCATTTCTTCCATCTTCGATATGATCTCCAGAGCTGGATGTTTTGATGCAAACCGACTCTCCAACTTCATCTCCTACAGGTATGAGAAGACAAACCATGTTAACATAAGAGCATGCCCAGGTTGCAGCTGGCTGTCAAGGAGAAAAGGCGGTGAACTTGCTACCTCTTTCTTTTCAAACAATCCTGAGAGATTGAGCCCCTTGTTCAAGGATATGAGCTCGAAAGCATTGAGCAATGTAGGTTTGGGGTTCTTGGGCTCTCTCTCTTCAATAACGAGCTGATCCTGAAGATGAAGAAAACAACAGTTTCAAAAAAGCTCCACCTGAACACAATGCACTAGCATAGCCATAACATCTACGACTTCACAAACACACCAGTGTTTACAAGCCCACACATCCCTACCCACTGGCACAGAAAAATGAGATCTTCTTGTGTTCACATGTTCACACATCCCTACCCACTACACGGACAAATAAAATCTCTCCAAATGCAAACTCGAACCATGTAGGAGGTCCTTACACTAGACTCATTATTGAAAACAGCATACACATCATCAAGCTTGACGTCTTGGAAGAACACGTGCTTCTCTGGTTTATAGCCCTTCTTGAACCATGGGTCCTGAAGGATTTGAGGGACATTGATCCGCTGGAATCGGTACAAAAAATATGTTCATGAGAGTGGCTGATATGGCCAAAAACATATATTTGCAAATTAAACATAGCAGCATTTCATGAGGTGGGGAATGGCACATACGTGCTTGGGATTTGGTGTCAATATCCTCATGATCAACTTTTTGACTCCTGGAGAAAACCATGCCGGGCAGGAGAAGTCTGCTTTATAGATCTGTGGCCACACCACCAGCAACAGGCAGAATCAGGTGTAAAATTGTACTTTGTGTAACATTTTGGTATAGCTCATCTTTGGAATACATGAAAACTGCTGTACTCCCACCCATGATTGCAATCCCATGTGCTTCTTTAGTGTGTGCCTTTGTGCAGTGATAGCCGTCATCAAGAAGTACCTTCTTGTACAAATTCACAAGGTTTGTGTCGTTAAATGGCAAATATCCTGCCATAAGAACAAACAAGATGACTCCACATGACCACAGGTCTGCCTTTGCACCATCATACCCCCTGTCGACTATAACCTGTTCACAGCAAGACAAACATTGTTTCAACATGGTGATCAAAAAGCTAGACAAGAGAAATCACAAGTCAATCTTCTGGTGGTGAGGTAGTACCTCGGGAGCAACATAGTTAGGAGTACCACAGGTAGTATGAAGGAGCCCATCTTCCTGCAGTTGATGAATCACCAACACAATTAAATGTGAGGAGGGAAACATGTATTTCTGGTTGGATTGAAAGGATACCCGAGGAGACCAGATACTCACTCTAAACTGCTGTGGCAATGCACTGAGCCCAAAATCAGAAATTTTCAAGTTTCCACGTGAGTCCAGAAGTAGATTTTCCGGCTGCATAGGTCACAAAGTGGCGTCTTTTAACAAAACGAGATGTGCCAAAGAACTGAACACAGCTCTGAAACCATTGTACAGTAGCATTAATTGATGTGTGACCTTGAGATCTCTATGATAAACACCCCGGCTGTGGCAGTAATCCACTGCATTGATAAGTTGTTGGAAGTACTTCCTAGCCTCATCTTCCTTCAACTTTCCCTGGCGGGCCTGCTCGGGAACAATCATGTACATAGTCCAATCAGCAATGAGGTTTTTGCCTCAAAACTTCACACAAACCAAACTGAGCAAAGGCAATCTGTGAGTTTTTGGACACTTACAATTTTATTAAAAAGTTCACCCCCAGTCACGTACTCCAGAACGAAGTAAATCTTTGTTTTGCTAGCCATAACCTGAGCCAAAAAGAGTGAGTAGGCTAAGCAGACCAGCAAATCCTCAATAGAAACCTCGGAAAACGACACAAAATTTGAGGTAGTGCTCTTTTTGGGGACTTCCATGTGATTGAAGCTTTAACTAAGTAGTGAGTGTTGTCGACCGCATTGCTCACCTCGTACAGTTCTACAATATTAGGGTGCTTCACCAATTTCATTGTAGAGATTTCCCGTTTGATCTGCAAAACAAGGGAGAAGGCACCCAGTTAGAAAACTAAAACACGGTGTGCATCCTGAAACAAAAAAAATAATCAAGTGGTAGATACACCTGGAACACCCACCGGCCCAGCCCCCTAAAATGCATGAGCCCATGCTTGCACGCTGCATACATACACAAACATCAACAATAAAAAAATCCCCACACATTCACTTCTGGCATTTTTGCAAAACAAAGTCTACAAAGTACACAAAACTTTGATTATAAAGTAAGGATTTGGATGTAGAAGACAAGCAGGAAAAGAAGCCCATAAAAAATCTTTAATTTTCACTAATAATGGACAAAGGCCGAAAAGAAAACTGTATAAACTCCACACACACAAAAAAAAACCTAGCCAAAATCTCTGTAAAGAAAACCCACAGCAAAAGCCTTGAAATGAGTTGGGAAGGCTCTTTCACACAGCACAAAACTTTATAACTCAAATTACACAGTAGCATAGATAGAGAAGAGTATAACTAAAGTAATACAATAGCCAGTCTGGAACTACTAAGATGGAGTTTGTATACTAGTAGAACCTAGGGAGCAAACTCATACTAATGTATGCTAGTAGAAGCTAGGGAGTAAACTCACAGTGATGTAAGCTAGTATAGACTCGGCCATCCGGGCTCATCTTGGGCCCCGTTCGGGCTCCAAAATGTTAATACAAGTGTCCAAGACCGTTATGAGATATTGGTCGAGTATAGCATGTAGCCTATTTGGCAACGTGCCAAATCTAATCCAAGTTGTCTCTAAACCATCTGGCCTCCTAGACCACCTTCCCGTGTGAATATGGGGATGCTTGGCACCCGGGCTTCTCAACCATGGCTACTCTTGATAACGGGGGGGCCGTACTACAAACATGAGTAGCCGGTGCCAAGACAATACAATACGAGGGTGGAGCATTGATATCCAATAGAAGGAAGGAAAATGGCTTCAAAAACCGCAAAAATAAAAACCAAAAAAGAAAATCAGCAATTATGAGATATGGATAGTTTGAAGGTATCTAGATGGTTACTGCATGAAGGAAAATACAGCCAAAAAATAATCATAAAAAAAACAGCAGTACTTGAATATATTCCCATTAATGATGTTTTTGACTACATTATAGATGTTTTTGACTACATTATAGATAATCCTTTACTTTTTCATGAAAAAAGAAAAATTAATACCACAATAATCCTTTAATTTTTACACATTAAGGATGGTCTAATTAATTTCTGAAAAGAAGGAAAATATGTTTAATGTTCACAAAATATAAACTATATCAATGATTAACACCACAATAATCTTTTGATTTTCACAAAATTACTAGACAAATGATATAATACCACAACAAGACTTTGATTTTCACAAATTACAAACTAGGTAGATGAATTGTACCTGCTCAACCATCTTGTCCTTGAGAATTTTCTCCTTCTCCAAGATCTTGATGGCAACCTGCTTGCCTGTCTGCAGGTTTTTGGCATGCTTCACTTTGGCGAAGTTCCCAGATCCCAGTGTACGGCCAAGCTCGTACTTTCCCAGTCTGGTCCTCAGATTAGAGTTGCTTTTATCACTCATTTTCTCTAAACCCCTCTGTAATCACAGAGAGGCTTAAGATTAAGAAAGGCCTGAAAGGCCTTTGAACCTTCTTATCCTTTAATTCAAAACTAGACTATATAATCTCTGCAGAGCCTTTGCGATTGAAGGAAGAAAAAAGTGGGAAAAAAACCCAACAAATGGAGGGGCTTCTTCTGTTAATGCTTCAACCAAAGGAAGCAAGGGGGAAAAAAACCCCAAAAATCTATTATTTTTTGCTGATTTTTTAAATAGAATCAGAATTGAGCTGATTAGTACAGTAATGTACTTCAAATTTCCGGGTTGAAATTTCGCAACTAAATAGGCTTAAATAGAACCAACTGTAGATAAATCTGATTGAGGAATGAAACCAATCTGGTTCAAAAGAGAAGATAGCTGAAAATAAAGGCAGAAATAGAAGAGTATGAGATTGGGGGCAAGCTGAGAGGAGTCCCTAGCAGACGGGAGAGAAAACCATAAACCTGACCTAAAACCTGTTGAAGGAGGGACAAAGCCCTAACCCTAAACTTGTTGAAGGAGGGAGAGAACCCTAACCCTGCTTGAAGGGCGAGGAAACGCTAACCCTCAAAATAATCAGGGAGAGAAAGACCCTAACCCTAATTCTGCTACAACAGCTTGGTAAGCTCTGCTTCGTAGCTGCGCTCACTCTTCTCGTGTGGGCACTGCTTTGCCTTTTTAGTTCATAGAAAGGGGACGGTGCCTATTTCTTATTTTTGGAATATACAATATATCAAAATCGTGTGTGTGTAAATGTAATGCAACAAATGTATATATATATATATATATATTAGTAAATGAACCCATGGTCTGGGAACCCCCTTTTTTTAAAATGATATTTGAGACTCTCAATTTCTTTTACTCATATAATTCAACATTTGACAAGTGTATATTAAAGGGTCCACATAACCAATGTGTATATGTGCAAAATCTAAAATTAATCTTTTATTTTATCACATCACAAAAAATTTGTAGTTTCAATTATTGTTTGATTCGAGAAAATGTAATACCTCAAATAATTAAACCAACACACTTTTAACTAGAAACCATGTCCACTTTGATGACCAACCCTTGGTTTAGGCCCTGATACCCTATAGTCATCTCAGTGTGAGTTAGCATGGGCCTTGGACTCTCATGGACCCTGGACACTGACTGTTTTGCTAAATAGAAGAAATTGGTAGCACCCACGATTAAAGCTCCCATCAACTTGCCTCACAAGTTGGTGAACATTTGCGCATGCTTTAGCTCTTCCCAAGCACGATGGACCACGACCATCAACATGTGCGAAAGTCCCTTACTTTGAATCCCAACCTCATGTGCGAAAGTCTCCTACTTTGAATCCCAACCCAAGGTGCGAAAGTCCCCTACTTTGAATCCCAACCTCATGTGTGTAACAATCATTTTGGTGAGCTTTGAAACAAACCCTTAATGTTTAAAATACATTGAAATTACTCTTTGTTAATTTTTCTTTTCACATTCTTCCGCCCACATTCCTTTTTCACCGTGCTTTTTCATTTTCTTTTGTAAATGGGAAAAGGGCCATGGGTGTCTACAGGGGTCATGGATCATGAACACAAAAAACAATCCCCTAGGATATTCACCGACAATTGAGAATCCCTCAACCAACCAAACATCTAAATCATCTCTTCACCACGCATGGGCTAACTTGGCTCTCACATGACCCACAAAGACTTTCCTCACCAAGAGAGGCATGCCCATAAAGTGTCCTTTGAAAAGTAAGGTAGTAGAAGCCTTGATGCTTGGCTTATGCATAAATATTTACACTTGTCTTTGAAATGTGGTACAAAGCTCGATTTAACACATAAAGTATTTGCAACTAATCAATATTGGATAGTGATGCATTGAACACTTTCATTTTCAAAGGGTTCCCTCAAGGCTTATGTGGGTGTATGATGAGTTAATAAAAATGGTAAAGTTGCATCATGCCTTACTTGTAAGGAGTGGGATGATATGAGGGAAGTGCATGCATGTTAAATAGTAATCTTATGGCATGATGCTAAAGAAGTAAAACACCAATACGTAAGTATTTGAATAATCCACACACTTTTATAAATTGGCACATGTTAATGCCCAAAAATAACCTACAAGTTAGTAGAAAAGATATAGAGACATCCACTTCAAAACTATGAATCTTCTTCTAATACCTTATTCGGGAGCTGCCACGTGGGCCTCCCCCCTTTCTTCTCTTCTTCTATACTATACTACTCTTTTACGCTATACTATACTATTAATAGTATATAAATATAAATATAAATATAAACACACACACACACACACACACACACGCACACACGCACACATCTTATTTGAGGGGGGGGGTGTGTGTGTGTGTGTGAGAGAGAGAGAGAGAGAGAGAGAGAGAGAGAGAGAGGGTTAGAGAGAGAGAGAGGGGTTAGAAAGAGAAAGAGAGAGAGGGTTAGAAAGAGAAAAAAAGAGAGTTAGAGAAAGGTAAAGAGAGGGAGTTAGAGAGAGAGAGTGTGTTAGAGAGAGAGTTAGAGAGAGTGTGTGTGTGTTAGAGAGAGAGAGAGAGAAAGAGAGAGAGAGAGAGAGAGAGTTTGTCAATTTGAGAGAGTAAGAGAGAGTTAGAGGCGGTTAGAGAAAGGTAAAGAGAGTGAGTTAGAGAGAGAGAGAGTTAGCGAGTTCTGTTGAGAAAGTGGTGCCAAAGTGCACAAAAGGGAGTGAGAATGAGTAGCCAAGAAGAGCAAAGTCTAGCATGAAGCCACATGAGCAAAGGGAATTATCCCGAATTGACATACAAGCCCAAGGGTGTACCTCCTCATATAAAAGGGGATCATTTCAAGCAATGAATATATCACTTGCACTTATCTCAAGTCTCTTTATGTATCCAAGCTAATTCATCTTGGTGTCTAATTGTACTTGAGTACATCTTAACTAGCACATACTCATGATGAGTTTTCTTCATTTCTATCCACCTTAGATTAGTGTTATCATTAGTGTAGTATTAGTTAGGTAGATGTCTTGTCATTAGGAGAGCTTGATCTGTGTTTCTCAACAGGGTATTAGAGCTTAGCTATAGCTCTCCTAGTTTAGTTCAGCTCATTAGCATTTGATTAAGCCTAGGTTTAGGAGAGTACATTAGAGAGTTTAATTGGGTTGAAGCAAATCTTGTCAAGGTCATTAAATAGCAGCCCACAATAGCTAACAATAAGATAGAGAAGTAAGAGTCTTGTGAAACAAGGGAGGAGGTCATCTCCACCATCCATAAAAGCAAACCTTCATTTGTTATCGTCTTCTTTAAGCAAGAAGCACAGAAGAGGAAGAATAGAGTAGTTTGTAAGCAAGAAGACTAAATTAGGCAGCATAGAGTTGTTAAAGAGCTCGAAGCAAGCAAGAAGTGTTGCTATGAGCAGAAGAAACTGAGCAAAGAGTTGTAAGAACTCCATCAGCTATCGTCTATAGTAGCAGCCACACCATAAACACTACAAGCAAGAAATGAAGCCACACTAGAGCCCTACGATTATGTTAGAAAGACTATTGAAGCAACAAGGCTTCATGTCATTATTGGAAAGGCGGCTAGCTGAAGAAGAGTATAAAAAGGTGAGTAGCATAGCACATCATCGTTGTCGTTTCACAACAATAGAGAAAGGCAGCGCACAACATTGTGTGAGCAGCTCGAGTAGCAGCACCAATCATCAGCCCCTTTTTGTCAACATAGCAAGCAGCACGCAAAACGCAACAGACTACTCAGCTTAGTCGGAGGAACATGAAACTAGCAAATGTAGCAACTGTCCACCACCATCGTGAAGCGGGGTGCGTCTAGGGAGCGAGAACAAGTGAGAGAGCAACGAGCATCATTTATTTTGGGTGTGGTCTATGGGGAGCAAAAATATACTTCCTCGCTGGTTGATGATAGGAAGGTTCAAAAATCTATGAATATGTCCAAGATTTGGCGACACTACGAAACATAATTAGACAAAAGCTGTGTACAATGTGAAACAAGAAGGGTGTAGGGAAGAGGCAACATAATTAGACAAAAGCTGTGTACAATGTGAAACATAACTTGACAAAGCTATGTACATGTGAAACATAACTTGACAAAGCTATGTGCAAAGATTGTATACAACATGGAGACAAAAGTCACAGTCACTAATTATTGGGTGGCTGATTGACAGACCGCACAGCCTTCGTAAGCATGTCTTTCAAGATATGTTGAGTTATTCTAGGCTGGTGGATGTGCATGCTATTGTTCACATCTTGCCCAAGAACCATAAAAAAGACATAGTATATATGCTTGCATGGTAGATACTTCTTCTTGTTACTTGTTCTGTCCACAAACTCAGGGCAAGAACATGATGGTTGTCCTTGGATGAATACATCAAAAGGTGGACCCTGTTTCTCCTCATCTGCCAGACATAAGAGTTTTTTAGCACCTTCTTTGTACACATGTTGGCGGACAACTCTTGCCTTCAACTTCAGTGCTGCTTGTATTTGTTCATATGTTGCATTTGAAATACCCTTGTGTGATAAGGTTGTTTGTTATGGCTCACCCTAACCCCTCTTGAAACACATCCAACAAGAGATTACCTGGTGAACCACAACTATCATGAGGATCTTTCCAATGGCCGAGATCCTAACCCTTAAGGTCTCCAAGCTCTACAACTCCTTGAGAAGCAATTCCACCACGTTGTCACACCGCTGTGTTGCACTACGGGTACTCGTCCCTCCTCTCACCTCACTTCACTCACACACACTCACTAGCATGCATTAGAGAGAGAGAGATTAGCAAGAGCAAGACTCAATTTCACAATGGGAGAGTCTCCTTGTATTATGAGAGATACACTTATATACATGGCCATAAGTCACACTCACTTAAACTGTGGCCGACCGGGCACTTTAGGCTCATAAGAGTCCTAATTCTATTACAATGACTACTCTCATAATATATTCATGAAGTACATCATTTGGGACTTCATTCTAACTTGCTACCACACGCTCTTGAAGCAAAAATTGCCATAAGTATTCCGTCACACCATTACGGGCGCCCGTCCAAGTTATAGCTTTGGACACCATTGCTTCATATCTTGAATGTATGACCTTTTGGTGTATCTACCTTGACTCCTTGATGTAAGATAATGGTAGTAGCTCTTGTTAACCCTACGAATGGGTTAACATTGTTTCCTGCGAGCACCCTCTTCAGCATTAGTCTGTGTGGCATCTGATTGTATCTCGTTTTTGTCTAGTCTCTTTAACTCTTCCAAATTCATGCCAATGTCAAAGACCGCCTTTACTAGACCTATTACTTCCCTAGTAGATAAAGTGCTGCCCAACGCTATCGGCCATATTGGAGGGACATATGCTGGTTTATGTAATATGTGCTTGCATGGATTGTATGTGTGATGCACATCGGTGTTGCAAAAAAACACATCTTCTCTCTCCTCTACTGTCCTCAATCACTTGAGAAACATGGGACCACATCTCTAGCTTTTAAAGGAGCATCACACTTCCTTCCAGATAACCAATGCTGGCACTTTACTCTACTACCCACCACTGGTGCTCATCTTATAGCCCATTTGGTGTCATGGATGTCTACCTTGATGCAGTATCCCCCTCATCTTTCTCAATTGCCCTACTCTGTACTCAACACGATCAACAGTGATGACAGATACATAATCAGGTCTGTGGCTACAATTTGCAACATTCTCTGTGTTCCCCTGGTTCAGAGGCCTCTTTGCTCTCATCATCTTCTTCTCGTGGTGGAATTTTAACCGAAGCAACTTTTCGCGCAATTTATGTGTTTTTGTTTCTATGACCGGCAATTATTTATGTATTCCCATTTCAAATTGTTCTCTAGACTTCTTATCGATATGGAGTAATCACAACACTGTATATGAGATTCATTTTCTAGGCAAACCATCTCTCCTTTCAACTTCATTCGGTTAACAAACATGGGCGTTCCCATAATAGCATCACCCACCACCCGAGAGGTTGCACCAAGGGAAAGTGCTGTTTTTTGACGTGACATGGTCCTGTCCATGAGCATTTGCAATCGGGGTCGCTTCTAGTATACCTGCCCTCCATGAATGCAAGTTGTCGAAGCACTTTGCAGGATTGCATTTATAAGGTCAGTGACGCATGCATCATATAAGGATATCTTGTGCTTATATCCCTCTCCAGCAAGCCAGCTCCTGTGTTTGGATTCAGCCAAGTTTGTCCATGGCACCATCGCATTTGCCTTTGGGTCCCCACCTTGAAACGATAAATTGTCCCCAATGCTCTACACGGTAGTGCCACCAACTTAGCCAACTATCAAGCTTGGGAAGGTTGTGATTTGTCACCTTACCAGTGGCCCACCAAGCACAGATTTTTTTAAATTGAACCAATGCATCTTCAACAATAGCACATGTTCTCCATTTTTCACACATTTTGATGGCTTTCACGATAATGTGAGAAAATATACTTCTCCATGTGATTATTGAGGCTGTCTCGCCAATAAAAAAGGCACGACCTCTCCCTATCCGACATTGCCTCTCCATTGTTGAACACCCGCCGTATGGCAGTCCAATTGGCAACTACCTCGTCAGCCATAAACCACAAAAATTAGCTCAGTTTCCTGTGTGCTCAACCATTACAGCATATAGATTATCCCAAAACATTGCTTGGCAACCTCGTTCTCCTGTTGAAACTATGCCCATGCTATTGTTAGTAATTGCTGCAAACTGCCTACAAAGAACACAACAATTTTAGTGGGCAGACAAGTTAGAGAGCTAATTCATCTCTCTAGGAGGGAAGGTGATGCATACTTACTTCGGGTCATACACATGTGCAGCCATCTTGTGCCATCCATCTGTTCGATGAACGTGATCAAAACACACCCATGCATCCTTGAGGTCTCCATTCTTATCAACGTCCATGCATTGAACAATATCAACTCTTGAACCAGGCCTTGTGGTGGACATTTTAAAAATTTAGCTACGTTCCGACTTAGACTGTGCTTGCAGAGGAAATCGGCTCCCATGGAAGAACTCGAAATGGCACTTCCACTTTAATTCTAAGATAGCTTCAAGCCCACTCCCAGCAAGTCGACTGCCCTTCCTAGCTTGCATTACCATTTGCTTCAACCTGAAACACAATTTTACATCAGATCAAAAGTGAATGCAACAGGGCATTTATAATAGCATGGTATAAATCCTTACTTATCCAGTCGCTCGGGAAAGCCTCCCAATTCGTCTACCATCTCTGCAAACTCCAGCTCGGACATATGCTCTTCTTGTAATCTGTCTTCATCAGTGAGTGCCTTCATAATGAGCTCCCTTACAACAATCATTTGTACTTTTCGGGGGCCTGCATTATGGTCCATCTATATAACTTTTTGCACAAGGATCTTGGTGTTACGGAGGGTCACTCTGCACATGCTCCGTTGAACTTGGTTGGAGTGGAATCCTCGATGTATAAACAAGCGTATATGTTTTGATTATCTTGGCATGAAATAGTGAGCACGTGCAGAACATGTATCAGTGCATATAAGTACATGCTTGCAGAAAAAACATTTTAGCTCCCCATAACTACCCATTGCTAGAGATCCTTGAGGTGGTGCCTTTATTAATTGTCCTTTTTCAGTAAAGCTTATTCGGCCTAGAGGAGCGTAGCAAGAACACACACATCTCGTTCATGCATTGAAAAGTTCCACCACAAACTGACTTTCTTAATACAAAGGACCTGTTTGGTGTTTGAGGCTTTGTCAAAACAATTCCTTCATATTTTTGCTCCATCCCCATATACTTTATTCCATTCATAAGCTCAAAAATACAATTTCCATTGTATTCTTTGGGTAGGAACTCTAGCTTGCTTTTGTATTCACAGTCTCTCAACGAAAGTGTGTAGCACGTCATTGGGTGGAAAGACCCTTATGATTTGGAATGAAGACACCGGTTCTGGAAATGACGAATCCATGTCAATATCAATGACATCTTGGTCAAAGAACTTGCAAGTGGTCTGCATCTCTTAATCTTCTACTGCACTGTTTTAGTACCCACCAATCCATAACATGGGACCACAGGTTAGCAATAGCATAGTCTTGCAATAATAACATGATTAGCAATAGCACAGACATGTAATAATAACATAATTTAAAAAACATACATGGGTGATGCTGCACTTTCCGAAGCCTTTGACGTTGACCCTATAAAAACAACCTCGTCACCACATGCTAGGTAGAAGTTGGACAGCCTTTGTTCAAGAACAAAGTACTTGTCCCCCTCGATTCCGAGTAGCATGGTTGTGGGACCCAATATCTCAAAACCATCTTGTGTTTTCAAAAGAGCTTCCACAGTGATGTTTGAGAAGACACCTAAGATAGGTTGCAATGACTTCTGCGAAGCCCCTACCCGCCCTCCTAGGAAAAGAACCTCCAAGGAAGCACCTCTAGTCTCACCTAAAAAAATGGTTGCATTAATCACGTCCCTATGCAAAAAAGTTGGTTTAGAATTAAAATGCTTGAACATTTGGGATTGTGTCAACATAAATTAAATATAGAATAAATTAAATTAACATAAGAGCTGACAACTCTTGGAATACAATGTAACCTATTCTTAATGAAAGCTAAAGTTAAATGTTAAATTTAATTTTTTAATCTATATCACCCATTCTCATTGGGAATAAAAATAAAAAATGTATAATATGCACAAAGTCAATGTTCAAGGACTCGTCACTCGTCCTCCTCTTCAAATCTAGAAAGGACAACTTATCTTCCCACCCATTTTCAAGGACTCATTAATCTTATTAAAATTTAGATGAATATTTAAAAACCAACCCATTAATAAAGTCTTTAATATTCTTACATCTTTCTATCCTAAAAATTTCACAAGAAGAACGTGGAATCATTTCTACATAAAGCACCTATTGTCTTAAACGTTGTCATTCCTCCTTCCTTTTATGCATTTCGACTCTTATTCATGTTATCTTTTTCTTCTTCTTCATCATCAGACCTCAACTCCGATGATGATCGGACGAGGAGATCAAAAAAAGAGAAGCGACGCCTTGCCAAAGCTCTCTCACCAAGTGATCTCCCATACGAGACTCCACCAGGGTTCTCAGAGTCTGCACAAGAGTCTGCACAAGAGGAGAATGAGCTTGAAAATGAACAGGAGGAGGAGGAAGAACAGCCGCCCATGGCTGATGATGACCTCACCTCCAGTGATGATCCCAACCAGCCTCGCATTCCCAATGACTCCACATCACCATTAGATGATCCCAACCAGCCCCGCATTCCCAATGACTCCACATCACCATTAGATGATAATGGTGCTAAGGCAGATGCTAAGGAAGATGAAGATATGGATGACTGATGATGATAATAGTGATTAGGATTGTGTAACTTCTTTTTTGCTATGTTATCCAAGCAATTATTACGTGATTTGGAAATAAGGTCCTGTGTTCACAGATTTGCAAATTTAGTTGTGTAAATATCTCTGCCAACATTTGGAAATCTCAATTATCGTTATATATGGCTATTAATTTTCAAGGTTGAAAATAAGATAGTTTAGTTATAAATCTCAACAATTTGTACAAATTCTTCTGTGAATCGTGGTTATCACATTGCATCGCCACTTAAAATCAAGATTTGACTTATATTTTAAAGCACCGACTTATTATGCCATTTTTCCTCTTTAGGAATTTTCCACGTCTACTTTTTCACCTCCTCAATTGATATATTAGGTGTATTGTCCTAGTTTCTGATTTTTGAACACGACTTTTGCTTTTTAGGGTAACCACCGCTGATTCCTGATTCCTAAATGCGAGCTTATCCATGAAGTCCCCCGTAGGGAAGTGGTCTCCATTCCATAAGCAACCACACAAACGAAAGGTACGTCTCTCAAATTTTGTGTATAGTTTGATAACGTAAATTTTTGACTCCAAATAATCCGGTGAAGAGTTTGCATTTTTAATCATACAATAAGGTTTTGTTGTGTAGGAAGCATACACCTCTAAAAAACGTAAATATTAACAGATAGGCCTTTGAAAATTATCGAGAGGGGTTGATTCGAGAGGCAACTTTCTTTCATGCTAAGCGTGAGAGAAAGATGTCTACCCCAAATCACTGGTGGCAGCCTCTAATATCCCCAAAGCGCTGGTGGCAGCAGCCTTTGACGTCCCCAAATTGCTGGTGGCAGCATCTGCCATCTCCAAAGTCGGCCTATGAGGAGAAATAAAGGTCAACATCTTTCTTTCACACTGAGCATGAAAGAAAGATTCCGACCTATAGTCGGCCTGTGAGGAGAAATAAAGGTCAGCATATTTTTTTCACGCTCAAAATGAAAGAAAGATGCCAACCTATAATCGACCTGTGAGAGGAGAACAAAAGGTCGACATCTTTCTTTCATGCTGAAAGATGCCGATCTAGATTGGCCTATGGGTCGGCAATATGGGCTTTTTCTTGGCCATAAAATCTAGTAGAAAAACCCACGAGAAAATCAAGAGATCTAGATTGGTCGAAAACCCACCAAAAATAGGAATGAAAAAATAAACTTTTAGCATGCACAATAAAGAAGGCAATTTTTGAGTTTGATACTTACATTTAGATGCACACAATGTAGCTGATTGAAATCCCCTTGCACTCTATGAGATCCGTTGTTTTGAAAAATGATGGAAGATATGTAAATGATCCGTTGTTCAATAGGATTGAATTCAATGGGTGCCACTTAGTGGCCGTCTGACTTCATTCATTTGGGGAGGTGTTTGATATTAAATTTGTGCATTAATTAAGGGATGTTATTTTTCTAAAAAATTTGGTAGTTGGCGGCGGCTGCTAGCCTCGAGTGTTAGTGAGGGAATATTTTGTTGTGTTTATTTTATCCATTTATGAATGAATGCACAATGTTATTATCTTGAACACGAAACCATTGTGGAAATATACTGCTTGTTGAAAATGAGCCTTGCATCTAGAAGCAATATTGACAACAAATCCTCTAGATATCCACTCCGCAATCTTTGCTCCCGGTCTTCAAGTGTGTGTGAAATGGAGGGAGAATCTTAGCTTCTTCCAAGATGTAAAAAACATAAATCTGTTGTGCAGGTCAAAAATCGTGGAACCAGAAGTGAGGAGACTGCAACCAGCTCGGAGGGGTCTTTTTGAAAAGCCTAAATGTGATTTTAGAAAGAGATGAAGAAGGGGTCGATCATGCCGAGAAGACTACCTATGTTGCAGCCCATGGAATGGGACCTCTGGAGAAACCAGTGGAGGGAGACATTGACGTCAGCCTTTATGAGGATGATAGCAATCATGGGACCGCTCATGATGAGGAGAATGAAGGGCAGGAGTTGGAGGATGCTGTGTAGAGGGAGGAGGGTCTTGAAAGGGAAGGCATAGATGAGACACAAAGCAGCCAAAGAGAGGGGACAAGCACAAAGGACACCTCCAAACAGGTCAAAAAAATAGAGATTTTTGGGAAGATGATGAGAACTAGAAGCCCAAAAGGATTCCTTTCAAGGATCAAAGTTGATTTCACCACCGATCCCCCATTGATACCACTCTGTAGGATGGTGTCCACAAAGGTAGTAAGAAAGCTCAGCCAAAACACCGGGATAACAATTTCTCGGTCATTTAAGAAGATGGGTACATGCCTAGTAGAGGATCCTTTATTATGTCTATGATCAACCTAGAAGGGGAGGAATCACTTGTCACATCAGCTCATATTCAGTCTTGGACGGATGCTTCGAGGGAAGTGAATGACCAGTTTGAGGCACTCCTACGTACAAACAAAATTAATGGGGTCCATTCTTGAGTGGAAAGATGGTGCCTATCTTGGATGGCAACAACAGATGGAAGGCCTTCATGGAGTGCATCAATCAAGGTATTATTCAGTCCTATAATTTCAAAGTTTTGGAATTCTTTGTAACAATGCTTGGTCTTCACTATTTTGGTGCATGTTGAAGATCATCCTATGGACATCTTGGCATTGCTCTGTGAAATGTGAGTTTGTCAATTTCAACAAAGGTGATGTCGGGGAGTTGTTATTTTGTCTGACAATACTGAAAAAGTAAGAACGTGTGCCTATGATATTTGTAATTTCTTTTTCAAGATTCATTGCTTTATACATGCTGACTATTCAATAATATGAATATTTGGGGTCAATGAGTTTGGCTATGTACCGAGCACATTTGGAGACAGGGTGTTTCAATTGAGGCAGCTTGGTGAGTCGGACTTAAGCACATTACTGGTGGGCGGAGGTTGATGATGAGACGAGGACCATGCATTTATTGAGGAGGAACTCACTCACAACGTTGATATGCATGGGAAAAAGGGGTGGTACAAAATCCCAAATCAAATCTTGACGTAGCTTGTTTTCAGAGATGAGATGGAGCAACGCATTGAGGAGAAAGCAAAGGACATGGATGATGCCGGTTGTCGGAAGGTTATAGAATAGGTGGAGGTTTTGTACCGAAACAAGGCACATAAAATGACGCACCTAGCTAACCCACACAATGGAGAGGCTCACTGGCAAGCTTTGCTCTCCCTACCACGGCATGAACCGGCCAAGCACATAGCCACAGAGGAGAAGCTATACCTTATTGGCATGGCATGTGTGAAGGATGCTGCAAAATCATATTTGGTTGGGATGCTAAACAATGAGCAGTCCAATGTTCGTGCCTTAGAGTATCTCCCAAAACAACTGACAACAAGAGGAAGATGAGAGATTGGCTCCATGTGTTTGTTTTCTAGCTGCAAATTGTAGAATTTGGTCAGGCTTTGCTAGTTGAAATCAAAGATTGACCAGGTCCACACCTCCCCTCTAAAAAGGTTTAAGGAATATGTAGTGACGTAGGAGAAAGTTCTTCAAGAAGGCATTCAAGACACACCAGGGAGGGTTTTGCCACAATCTACCTATTGATGAGAAACCTACCTTGAAGTCTGCCACATGCCGTGTGGTGTATCAATGGCTACAAAAGCAGCTTGTCTCTGGTGGTCTTGAGTCAATGCCTCCCCTAGCAGTGGTTTGGACATTAGCTGATACTCCAGCTTACATGTACGAAGATCTGCGATTGGGCCGAGTAAGTTTTGACATTTCTTGTTTAAAGTTGGGACATTTAAGTGTTTGTGTGTGTGCACTTATTATTAGTGTTATGCTTTCAGGCACTGTCTGCCACCGTAGAGAGGGAACATTGCCCATGGTGGCTAGACCTTAACTATAATGAGGCTCCTGTGAGGAAGAAATTGACTTGTACAAGAGACATATGACTTTAGTGGTGATTTGAGAAGACCGTGAGACCACTGTTGAGGTATGTTTGTGAACCCATCACATAAGCAAGTGTTTGTTTCTAAAGGTGTTTAGTGAGTCTTTTAATGATGTGGCTTTTATTATGGCAGAACTAACCTTCCACCTCGCATGTGCAGACTAGCCACTTAAGTAGTACACTTGTCACACCACCTGTGAACCTGGGTAGAGATATAGTTCAAAAGGCACTAGAGGTAGCGAAGCAAGCCCATTCTATACAAAGGGGGGTCAGTACAGCTCCATTTTTGGTCGTGGTGAAGATAGAGTAGATAGAGCATTCAAGACCCACCTAGTACCTTTCGGTAAGATCCTAGAGACTGCATCGGTTGGCTGATTGACTTTGATTCCTAAATAGACTGCATCGTTGGTTGATTGTATGCTGTTGTGTGCAGGCACAGTGTTGGCATACTGTATGAATGTTATTGACCTCTCTTGTGACATACAGAGCCTCTTGGTGCCATCAAATATAATGGTAATTTTTTTGGAAGGATTGAATATCATTTGTACCAGGGGGAAGGTAAGGGGAAAGATGGTAGACTACTGTGTGGACACGGTGTTTGTACCAAGGGGAAAGATGGTAGACTACTGTGTGGACATGGTGTTTGCTGATTTTCCTTCAAACACCGTGGTGGAGGGTTGCTCTCAAACAAAGGTGCCTAAGTGGAATTGGGTTGATGTGGACTTGCATGCAGTAGCATTCAATTTAGCGAACTTTTGCATGTCTGATACTGGATTTTTTGTGTGCTTGTACACAATGGAAGAGGCACATAAGGCTGAGTCTTATGCTGGACAGAAGGGATTCGTGATCTTCCATCGGGTAGTAGGTGGTCCAGTGCGCACACCTTCCATTGGATAGAAGAAAGGACAAATGGCAACAAAGGTAATTAATGTATGTGATGTCTCTCCTTTTCTCACTATGAAGAAAGAGTAGACCTCACGAGTTTGGTATGTTGATTGGGGTAGGTGACATGTCTCTTCTCAATTGCATTTGTACGTTCTTCTGCTCCTAAGAGAGACCTTGAGCTTCATTATGATCAAGTGAGACAAATGGAACTCTTTTGACGTTGAGCTTGATATCATTCATGAGACAAGTGAGTATATTGGTAATCTCGTAAAGAATATGAACATTAAATCTTCATCACTATTAACATGTGTGTTGATTGTTGTGTGTGTAGTGTGCCATCTGAGGATTGGGTTAAAAGAAAATATCATCCATGGAGGGGGGGCTGTCAAATGTTAAAATTACAGCAATGTGATGAGCTATGGTGGATCAAATGCTAGAATCAACATCATTAACAAAGTGATCAGATGATAATTAAGACGTGATTAGTGAGTAATTAACTAATAACTTAATGTAGGCATGGATAATCAAAAACCAGCAAATTCTCATTAGGCCAATGCCTCAATTTATAGAGTTTACATTCAAGCATCTAATCCCACTGATTTCTCCTTGATTCACTCCACCTCTTTTGCTTGATTCTCTCCACCTCTCCCAGAATATCTCCACACCTCCTAAATCTTCTCATGCTACCCTTTATTCTCTCCCAGTAGATTCTTCTCACCTTTTCTCACAGGTTCTCTCACATTTACAGATTCTCTTTTACAGCCTCTAACCAAGGGCTTGTTCCCGCACACACCCTATTCACTTGTATATTTCAACACCTCTCCTCAAGTGAATACTCCTAGCACACCTGGACCCTATACCAAGTTTCTCTCTTACTTGATAGTCTGCGACCAGTCTGCGACCAGTGCCTAGCACACCTCCCCTCAAGTGAACTTAGCACACCTGGACCCTGTACCAAGTTTCTCTCTTACTTGATAGTCCGTGACCACTGCCTCAAGTCGCTAAACTCATAGTCCTTGACACACTCTCTCTCTCTCTCTCTCTCTCTCTCTATGTGTCCAAGGCTACTATAAGTGCCCGTGACCTTGACTAAAGTGCTCACACATACATCTACCACATGGCCTACATCATCGGTGGCTCAGAGGTGGTTTTACTTTGTTGGGGCAGGTTACATTGGGTTGTGGGATTTCTCTCTCTCTCTCTCTCTCTCTCTCTCTCTCTCTCTCTCTCTCTGAGATTTTCACATGGCTCCTCACTCTTTGGAGCCTCACATCTTCTCTTGTCTTCAGTCTTCTGTCGTGGGTGGGTAGCTTCTCTTCACGCGTCCATGTCTTCCTCTTCTTTCAGTCTTCTTGTTGTGGTAGCTTCTCTTCTCGTGTCCATGTCTTCCTTCAATGCTTCCTTTAGCTTTTCTTCTTGGTGTGGATCTTCCTCTTGGAAAGAGATGTTCTTCTTCTTTCATAGCTGGGGCCATGAGCTCGTCAGTTCTTCTTGCTCCATGTGAGCAACATGTTTAAATGTTTTGTTGACAGTTCTTTTGGGCTTTTGATGTTTATCTTGTGTCATTATGCAATGCAAACCCAAATCTATGTGGGAGGTCTTACCTCTTGCCTTATTCTGGACGACAAGGGGAGTGTCTGATCCCATTTTTACACTGATGTAATGTGCCCAAAACATAATGCATATAGCATTCATTCTTATGCACATTCCCAAATGCAACTCTCGCTGTGAATAATCTTGAATTTGAGTGTGATTTGCAGGCATTAACCAAGGGTAACCAATGCCTCAATTTATAGAGTTTACATCCAAGCATCTAATCCCACTGATTTCTCCTTGATTCACTCCACCTCTTTTGCTTGATTCTCTCCACCTCTCCCAGAATATCTCCACACCTCCTAAATCTTCTCATGCTACCCTTTATTCTCTCCTAGTAGATTCTTCTCACCTTTTCACAGGTTCTCTCACATTTACAGATTCTCTTTTACAGCCTCTAACCAAGGGCTTGTTCCCGCACACACCCTATTCACTTGTATATTTCAACATCAAAGAGGTCAAAAGCTTTGCAAGTACATTGTGTCCCTTTTCACTTGTGCTGGTGAGACCATCATTGATATGTTTGTTGGGACCGTCACACTAGGGCTAGCTGCTGTATACATGAATCGACATGTGATCTTGATAGAGAATGATGAAGTAATCTATGAGCGCCTTCTACGTCCATATGCGACAGAGGTATATAATGTCCTTAATGTATCTTGGTTTTTAGCATTGTGTATGGAAATAAAATTCACTTCTATGGATGTTACCCTTGTAGATTTGAAACCCTTATGTGTTGTAGTGCACCGGTTTCCTTTTTTCTTCCTATGATCCATTTTCTTTGCTGTCGGCCTGAATACTGGACAAACACGAGTTCTCTTCGTTTAATGTATTTACGTCCATTGTATTTACATTTGTTGTCCGCACATTGAGAGCCTTCTATGTTAGTACTTCATAGCTTGGTTACTCTTTTTTTTTTTTGCCTACCTTCTTTAGGAGTTCAATTTCTTGGAAAGAAGATTGTACTTCCCATTTGCTTTAGTCTATTTTGGATAGTCTTTAGGATGCCTTGGTGATTGATTTGGCTTTTGGACTTTTTTAGAAAAAGAGAAATGAGAACTCACTTGTTGTTGTTAACCTGTAAAGAAGATTGTTTCTCTAAAGCTTCATTCAAGTTCACATTCACGTATATCATAATTCTCTTCTCATGTATTCCTTTGTGTCATGATTGCATTCTTTTGTTTACGAGCACAAGTGGATTCGCTCCCTCTCTCTCTCTCTCTCTCTCTCTCTCTCTCTCTCTCTCTCTCTCTCTCTCTCTCTCTCTCTCTCTCTCTCTCTCTCTCTCGTTTGCTCGCAATGTATCATAAAAAAACTAGCACGTGCTCCCTATTTGTAGCTCTCGTGGAAAAGATAGATTATAGGACCCCGCTCCTTGCTCCCTTGTTTGTGCTCACTCTATAACCACTCCCTCGCAGTGGCGAATTCCTCACAACAATGCGGCCAAAAAAAAACAAGTGGTCAAGGTGTTTTTTAAAAGATTATTTTCATTTTATGGTGTAAAAGAGCCCTCTATTAGAGGCAGTTCACATGAAAAGCATATATTTGAGCCTTTATGTATTTCTTCAAATACAACCATGTTTTGGGCTTCACCAGCATTAACGATAGCTTCATTGACTGGATCGTCATCATCAATAAGGCCTTTATCCAAACTCATAAAAAAATCATCCTTGATAAAATTTTTCCACAAAAATGTAACCATTGTACATGCCGCCAATATGAGCAGGCAAAATTCTCAAGTGTGAAAAAGATTGTAAAAGTGGCCAAATGAGCACGCAAAAATATGTCAAATGTGTGTTAAGTAGCAATAAAAATGAAAGCTATAAGAAAAGATACAATGAAGAAGAAGGAGAAGTGGAAAAAGACTCACATAAAAAATTCATCTCACTAACTAGCCTTTGGGGGGGCTGATGACGTACCCAAGCTGGAAATTTATCTCTCACACCTAAAGCCAAAAGTAGCATAACCTCCATCCAACCACCTTGAGTAGCCTAAAGATTTGGCACCAAGGGGGGCTGTTGAGAAAGTGGTGCCAAAGTGCATAAAAGGGAGTAAGAATGAGTAGCCAAGTAAGAGCAAAGTCTAGCATGAAACCACATGAGAAAAGAGAATTATCCCACATTGATGTACAAGCCCAAGGGTGTACCTCCTCATATAAAAGTGGGGCATTTCAAGCAATGAATATATCCCTTGCACTTATCTCAAGTCTCTTTATGTAACCAAGCTAATTCATCTTGGTGTCTAATTGTCTCTGCGTTGAAGCTCTATGTGGTCCTCTCTCTCTCTCTCTCTCTCTCTCTCTCTCTCTCTCTCTCTCTCTCTCTCTCTAAATTCTTTGTGCAGAGAAGTGCTAAGAGGTGTAGAGAATTGCGATTGAAGCACCTTATATTAGTAGTCTAGGTATTCTCTCTCTCTCTCTCTCTCTCTCTCTCTCTCTCTCTCTCTCTCATTGAGTTTCATTTATGGAAGGACTACATTTAGTGGAAGCTAGCAACTCACAACAAGGGATGCACATTATGGAAGTTGATTATTCACAATGTATCCATGTTATTAAAGCAACTTCATGTTATGGCTCACCCTAACCCCTCCAAAAAGAGATTACCTGTGATGAATCGCAACTGTTGTAGGATCTTTCCAATGGCTGAGCTCGTAACCCTTGAGGTCTCCAAGCTCTACAACTCCTTGAGAAGCAATTCCACTGTGTCGCCCCTGCGAGCATTGTCACACCATCGCATTGCACTAGGGGTCCTCGTCCCTCCTCTCACCTCACCTCACTTCACTCACACACACTCACTAGCATGCATTAGGGAGAGAGATTAGCAAGAGGATTAGCAAGAGCAAGACTCAAGTGCACAATGGGAGAGTATATTGGGAGAGTATATTGTATTATGAGAGAAATTCACTTATATACATGGCCATAAGTGTTCACAGTCACTTAAACTATCGCCGGCCGGGCACTTTAAGCTTATAAGAGGCCTAATGCTATTACAATGACTACTCTCATAATATATTCATGAAGTACATCACTTAGGACTTCATCCTGTCTTGCTACCACTTGCTCTTGAAGGGAATAGCCATAAATACTCCATCACACCATTACGGGCGCACGTCCACGTTGTAGCTTTGGACACTATTGCTTCATATCTTGAATGTATTACCCTTTAATGTAACTACCATGACTCCTTGATGTAAGATAATGGTAGTAGCTCTTGTTAATCCTAGAATTGGATTAACATTCCTCCCTTTTTGATGGTGATCGCGTCCTCTCGTGATCGCATTGAAAACCTTTGTGTGGGGAGAAGGAACAAGATTTGTCGATGGCATTGATGTTGAGTGACGTTCAATGGTCTTTGTTCATCCGGAAGGAATAAGAAAAGCTAGTTAATGAATGAATAGGTTAGTGGTGTTTTAGGAATTCCTAAACAGGGTGGGATTTTTTTGCGAATGATTGCATTTTTATATATGTGTGAGCCCTCTTTTTTTTTGGGGCTCAATTTGTTTTTGGCAATCATCAGCAAGGTTACATGTGATTTTTGTTAGTGGGGATACTAAGAGATGTTAATAATGAGAGAGAAGGAAGGATTCCGGAGGAACGTAGACTTAATCATTAGAACGAGATGGTGATTCTCAGTTCCTCATTTGATTCATTGAAGCGACATTCATCATTTGAAGTAATTGGCTTTTGATGATGTCCCTTTGTGTGACACGATTCTTGTCAAATGTTGTTGAGAAGGACCTATTCCTGTCCATGTGCTTTTTATGTTTTTTGTATATTTAAGTGCTCTTATGAAGCAGATTTACATGAAGTACAAGAATTGAGTCAAATAAACTCTTATTGAATTGCTTTGTGTGTGTTGAAGTAGCCACTTGTTGGTGAGGATTGAAAGAATTACGTCGACTTGCGAGGCTAATATAGAGATATTCACTAGGGATTGAAAATCATTGAGTTGTGAAGATTGTGGCATCGTTTGGAGAGGTTTGTAATTTGAAGAAAATTTCAGACAATGGGTTGTACCATTGAACCAGGCTTTTGCCCACCATGGCCCCCTCATCCAGGGATGTACCTGGAAATTGTTGATGGTGAGGCTTTGTGGTGCAAATGTTCTCTAGTGCATGAGTATGGATACGTACTCATGGAGCACAGCTGCTACATTAACTGAGCCAAAAGAATAGTAAGCAATAAGCTTAACAATTATATTGGCTATTGCGTGATATGTCTTAATCCGTGTGATGAGGCTTAAATCGTGACAGTGCTGGTTCTTAAGCCGTGAGACTGTATTTCTTGAGAAACCTGAACTCGTGAGATTGCAAGATTTTTGGCCGTGAGGGGTCATTTTGTGAGATGGCCTCTTTGTGCAAGCTTAGGGGACTTTGAAGTCAGTGGTGAGGTTTTCTTCACATTGTTCGATTTTGGCAACCATATGATAGAATTACCATCATAGTATCCTTGTTGTTGTTGAAGTACATGCATAGGCACCCATCTTTGACGAGAACACTGTAATTTGGTGGCCGATGTGCTGGTGTTGAGGCTTTCTCTTTGTGCAAGCTTAGGGTACCTTTTTGTGATGCGCTTGGGGACCCAAGCTTTAGTATTTCTTTGGTAGTACCCTTGTGCTTGCAGTAGTGTTTTTGGTACCCACACTTGTTGCATTGGTGGAGTTCTTTGAGGAACTTGCATAGGCTTTTGTGGACGGTGTTGTGGAGTACTTTTCTTTTTCCCTAGCCTTTGAGTGGTGAGTTGAGGAAGAGGTTTTGACTATCAAGGCACCCAGATTTAATTGGCCCTTCATAGTAGCCTTAAGCTACAAGTAGCTTCTTCTCCACCCACATTTCGATACTATTAAGATATCGTGATTGTGGTAGTCTTGGTGGAGTTTTCTTTTGGGTTGGTATAGAAGGTTTGGGGCCCTCCTTGACTTTGGTTGGTGCGCTGAGGCTACAAGTTTGAGACTCATGGGCATTGTTGATGATGATGAGGTTAGAGTCTCTTGTGGAGTGGTTGTCGATGACGAGGCCTTTGAGCATGTGGTTGTCTCCTTTGGTGAGGTTTGTTGATGAAGATGCATAGGCTCTGGGGTCTTTCCTTTGATTTCCTTGTTAGAGATAGATGGTTTGGCTCTAGGAACTTCTTCAAGAATAGCTGTTGATTACAAGGTTTTGGCATCGGAGTAGATGTTTTATCATAGTCAGTCGTTGTTGATGCAGATGTTGCAGATGGTAGGTCATTGTGTAGAGGGGCTTTTGTGGAAGAGGCTTGTATCCTTTTGCATTCAGCATCATAGAAATCCATTAAAGTTGGATCCTCTTCCTTGCAGTATGGTATTGTCAACTTTTTGTCTTTGATCATCATGATGATGACTCTATCGCTATAGCAAAGCACAGAGGTTCTTGGGCAAGCAACAATAGTCCATTTATGCCCCAAGGTCAAATCTACTTCTAATACATAACCACAAAAAACTTGCAAGTGAGGGGGTTAGTTTCAATATACATTATATGTTCAAAGTACCCCAAACATGGCATGTTCAAGTCTTGTGTAAAGTTTATTCTTTCAGGATGATGTGTCGTGAGTGTTGGTTGACCTAACAAATCCCATAGCTCGAGGGTCATGAGATTGTGTTCTTGTGTTGGATAAAGCTGTGCTTAAGCTGTGGTGATTTTATTTGAAATTTCCAATCCCACCAAATCCTAGGGATCTTTTTAGTAATTGGAAGTTTCAGCTCTTGTAAGGTTTCTTCCTCCCGTAATAGCTATTGTACATTGCTTGTAGGAGTGTTCAAGGCGACTATTTGCATGGATTCATCTAGTGAATACAACGATTCACCTCTCTAAGTTCTGCCAAGGACGACATCATACTCAAGGGAATCTAGGGTAACATGGAATGTAATCCATATCGCCCCATCGATTGTTGAGTAGTGTAGCTAAAGTAACCTGGAACTTAAATGTTTTGTCCATTGGCTCTTCTTGCAAGACAATTGCTTGTAGGGATGAGTTTAGGTTGTCCCAATAACACCCAAGTGTCTATTGTCACGATGTTATGACTAGCTCGAGGGCTAATCAATGCGTGTTTGTGCTTAACATCATTGTTTGGGGAGGAAAATCCAACCATACCATGATAGAATCTTCCAAAGGAACCATGGGTGTTTCGATTATTGTTTCGGCTTCAGATCCCGTTTATGTTTCATACTCCCATTCACTTTCATCCTCATTTTGGCTTTCAGCTTTTTCAAGAGTACCCACAATGCGTACACTGGCACACTTGGCCCTCTCACAATTCTTAATGAGGTATGTTTGGAAACTTGCGAATCCTCACAGTCCTATTTTATGAAGTTCGTTATGTCCTTGTATAACTCAGGTTGAGCCCTTAAGGTGCAAGCGCCGATGTGATGCTGGCTTTATCATGAGAGAAGAGCATTCCTCCAAATGAGGTTTTGAGAGACTGTTTTAATCTTGTAAGGGAACTATCGAATTCCTCATGTGCTTTCTTAAGCGTATAGTTCGTACAGTCTGTCCCAAATGACTCTTCTATAGAGAGTATGTCCTCCTCTTTTGAAAGGGAAAGCGGACTCCTCTAGGCTTAGTATCTTGGTTGCTTTTTTAGGTTTGGGATTATGAGGCTCAATCACAACTGGTGACCCTGTAAGACATTCAACCAAGCTAAGCATGCTCTCCTGAGCTTGCTTTTTGCATTCCGCATATGTCATGTGATCATTATTATCCGTTTGGGGTGGTTGGGTGGGTTCTAGTTTCTTGATTGGTCTATGTGGTGCACTGAGCGAAGAGTAAGAACTTGTTTCATTCTCGCTTAGTGATGTACTAGAACTTGTTTCATTCTCTAACTTCCTTTGGTTTGTCAATTTTTCATTATGTTTACCCATGCGACGAGATCGAATTTTTTTTTTGGGTTTTTGTATCCTGTGTCGCACATATGGGTGTTGAGGTTTGTGTGGTGGTCTTTGAGGTGGATGCTTTTGCATCTTATATAGCTTTTGGCTCTTTTGTGTTTATGTCTCTTTTTGGGTTTATGTCCTCTACAGACTCTTTTTCCCTATCTTTTAATTCGACCTTAGTTTCGACAATTTGTTGTCTTTTGTTTTTCTTGGTTTTAGAAGGTTTTGCTCCTTCTTTTCGGTTCTCTTTTGATGTGATCAATACCACATCATTCACACATTGGTCGCAAGGTGTCAGTGACTATGGACACATGAAAGTATTCCAAACTGTATAGTCTACTGCCTTGTGAGGTCCACGACAATAGAAACACTGAAGTGTTTGATATTAATTGTTTACTGAGCAGTTTCTACCCTTTGGAATGTTTATGTTTGGTGCACGGGAGGTTTTAAGTCCATTGTAGAGGAAGCGGGACACTTTTTAGTATCATGGTTAAAGGTTTTACAATATATGCAGTATAGAAGAACATGTGCCTTATATGCACAATGAGGATTGGGATGGTCGTAGTGATTGCACTTAACACAAGGCATCTTGTTCCTCACTTTTAGAGGCATTAAGGATGTCTGGGTTTGAAGGTTTTTATCCTCTCTTAGAGATGTTGGCTGTAAGGTTTCAAGCAAAGATGCATAAAATTCTGGGAATGGCAATTCCGCGAGATTGATCTTTCTTTTGTCATTGCTGCACTTGGTTTAGATGAGGAACACCTTATAGCATGATCATCTTCTAGCATGTTGTCATCTAAACGCATTGCTTCTTTGCAACATTGATTGAATGTTTCTAATGGTCAAGTTGTGTAAGTTGTTATTCTTCAAGCCCATCATGAAACATCTCCTCAATTGAACATTGTTTAATTTTTCCCATGACTCACAACATGAGTCCAAGAGTTTTATTCTAAGGATAAAATCTCTAATGGATTCATTTAGTTGACGCTCAATTAAATTGAGTTCTGTTACTGCACTCCACCGATCACCTTGTCTAGAAAAGCCATGTATAAAGGCTGATTTCAAGGTTTTGAAGTTGGTGTTGATCGCCGGCATCAATGCGATGAACCATCGACTAGCTTTTCCTTCTAAGTTCAACGCATGTACCTTAGTGGGGAAGTTGGGATTTCCAAAGGCTTCACATCTCTATTCAAACATTTGAATGAATTGAACAGGGTTTGTTGTTCTGTCATATTTGCTTATAATTTTGAAAATTTGTACGGCCCTATTTCTGTATGAGTCACTGAGGCCATATGTGAGTGCTCTTGTTGGAAGAGACTCACTGAGTCCTTGGGCCACTCCCCTTCCTAGACTAGTCAGTATTATGTCCAAGGTGTGGGCATTCAGGAAAGGGTTGGTACTTATAGGATTTGCGGGAATGTTAGGCAAGGGACCAAAGCCCGGTGGAATTGAAGTGACAGGGGGTGTAAAACCCAATGACACGCTTTTTATAGGCAAGGGACCAAAGCCCGGTGGAATTGAAGTGACAGGGTGTGTAAAACCCAATGACACGCTTTTTATAGGCAAGGGACCAAAGCCCGGTGGAATTGAAGTGACAGGGGGTGTAAAACCCAATGACACGCTTTTTATAGGCATGGCCAATGGCATTGGGAGGTAAATTTGTAGCATCTAAAATGCCTTCATTGGATATACGGTTTAGGAGATACGGGTCTCCAAATAGGGGTGGTTTCCAGAGTAAATTTGTAGCATCTAAAATGCCTTCATTGGATATACGGTTTAGGAGATACGGGTCTCCAAATAGGGGTGGTTTCCAGAGTAAAACCTTAGGTTTTCACGCCATGAAAACGTTACCTTCACGCCATGAACCGGACTCCATGGAATATTAAATTCTTTTTTTTTTCACGGCCGGACTTTCATGGCCTACACTTTCACGCGAACCTTTTCACGGCATGCACTTTCACGGCCTGATTTCCATTCACGGCCAGATTTTCGTTCACGTCGACCAGATTTTCGTTCACGATTGGATTTCCGTTCACGGGCCAGACTAAAGGGGTATGGGAATTTTCCTTTATTTGGGGGAGAATATTTTTGAATTTAAAATGAAAGGGGTATTGGGCATTTTTCCAAAAAAGTAAGTGGAAATAAAAAAAGTCAACCTTTTAATGACACCCCTTACACCCTTCATAAATGACCCCTAAAATGGACAATTTTGACAACTCATGAGCATCTACTCATTGAATGCTCATTAGCCTTAATGAGTTATATAAAAAAGTGATTAAAGATTAATCCAAGATTAAACCTTTTACTAATCTTTCCCTCTTTTACACTAATCAAAGACTCTAATTAACCGGGTTAATTCACACAATTAAGCACATCATTGGGTAGAGAAAGGGAATGCTAATCTTTCTGCATCAATAATTGTATAAATTAATCTAAAATAGGAGATTAATTAGACTCTTAATTATGATCTCCTCTTTCAAGGCAAAATTAAGCAAAGAGAGTCAAATTTCTCCAATTGATGAAAAACTTGATGTGATTAGGTGTTTTGATGCATCTAGATGCTCTCAAAACACTCAAAAACACCAATTTCAACTACTCATATGATCAATTTAGACCCCAATTAACACATTTTCTAAAATTTTTGGCCTCTTGAACAAGATTAATCACCCTTAATGAATTAAAACCAATCCATTAAGAGAAATTAATCAAATTCAAGGGTTTTTTGATGGTTTTAAGAAATTGTTTAAAATATTAAGCTACTCCTAATGCTTGCTAACACTTTAATCCAAACAATTTTAACAACAAACATACAATTGAAGTGAATTAATGATCTTAGTTCTATGTTTAACAGTAAAGAGACCTAACATTCACTGAAAATTACATAATAACCAAAATAATAAATTAATCTAAAAATTAAGCAAAAAGCATTCTTTTCAAAAATAAAAAAGAGAGCTATTCCACACTAAATCTCACATAAATCACCATCAAATCCACATCTTTTTCATGGAAAACCATTAATCAAGATAATGGGTAATTGGTTATGTGTAGATTAGAGGTAAAATGATGGAAAAAGCCAAGGGATGGCTCCCCGGCAGAGCAGCGGCACCAAAAATGTTATGGCTCACCCTAATCCTCCTTGAAACACATCCAAAAAGAGATTATCTGGTGAACCGCAGCTGTCATGAGGATCTTTCCAATGGTCGAGCTCGTAACCCTTGAGGTATCCAAGCTCTACAACTCCTTGAGAAGCAATTTCACCGCGTCTCCCCTACGAGCGTTGTCGTCACGTTACACTATGGGTCCTCGTCCCTCCTCTCACCTCACTTCACTCACACACACACACTAGCATGCATTAGGGAGAGAGATTAGCAAGAGCAAGACTCAATTGCACAATGGGAGAGTATGTTGTATTATGAGAGAAATTCACTTATATACATGGCCATAAGTGTTCACACTCACTCCTAATGCTATTACAATGACTAATCTCATAATATATCCATGAAGTACATCACTTAGGACTTCATCCCATCTTGCTTCCACTCGCTCTTGAAGCGGGAATCACCATAAATACTCCGTCATACCATTACAGGCGCCCGTCCAAGTTGTAGCTTTGGACACCATTGCTTCATATCTTGAATTTGTGACCCTTTGGTGTATCTACCGCGTGACTCCTTGATGTAAGATAATGGCAGTAGTTCTTGTTAATCCTAGAATTGGATTAACACTTCAATACTGGAATAGGAATTGGATAATTATTCACAAGAAAACCTTTTTGGAGACTTTCCAGATCATCCATTGGTCAAGGAAGGATGTTCTATTGAGCTGCATGGAACACAGGTCTTTGAGGCAACCCTTGTGTAGGCACAAGTGAATTTCAAAAGAAAGCAATATCTTAACGAGGATAAAGTTACCTCAATGAAGAAGTATAAGCACATGTCAAGCGAGAGTATTAACAGCGATTTCACAGATGGAAGTAAGTAGAAATCAAAAGCAATGAAGATACATACATTGAAGGAGAAGACATTGAAGAAAGGAAGATGCATACTGTTGAGAATATTCTTGAGCACATTTTGACAAAGTGAGTCATTATGGGAAAGATGACAAGAATGAAATAATGCAAGAAATTCTAAATGATGAGTGCATTTTGCAATGCACAGATGATATACTTTTCAAGGCCATGGGCCTTGTTTCTGCATTTAGAAGCTCCTTTACAGGTGTTGAAGAATCCAAAATCTAATGATGAGCTTTTCTTGAAATGTAGCGCACTCAGCATGCTTGTCAATGGGTTAATGCATGTTAATGAGACCCCTGGGAGAGAACTTATCTTTCTCAAGCTGCAAGACTTCTTAATATTCATCTAAGGAATATTTATTCTACTTTGGGTAGAGTTGAGAGTGATGCTACATCTTCAAGAACATCTTCAAGATGTTGGCATTGGACTTATGTAAAAGAAAGTTCACTTATGGCACTTTATCTCATGAAGTGAAGGAGATAGTTGTAAGATTCTAGACAGAGCACACCAGGGTGTCTACAAATAAGAAAGACATCTGTCGGCAGTGACTTAGCTACAAGAAATACATCGAGCATCCGGTGCACTTTCTTGATGAATCTCAGGTATAAACATATCTCATACCATATCTTCAGTGTTATTCATTACACACACAATACTGTACATACCACATGGTATTGCCTATGAGTTATCAATCTCTTCTTATGCTATCTAGCTCTATCTGTCATATATAGCATTGTCCATGCTATGTAGCTAGTGCACAAAAATTGAGGAATAGCTCTATTGGTGCATGTCTTTGTGCTATATGGCACAAAAACTTTTGATAATATGTGCTATGAACTACACATAATACATATAGCATGCATATTTTCTTCATTGCACAACCTTTATGGTGCATATGTCCTTGTGATATATAGCAGAGACAGTCTCCGATATATAGCTATGCTGCTGAAGCTCTCTGGGCTATACAGTAAACAAACTAGCTATATAGCATATTGACTATGAATATACAAGTATTATAAATATTTCCAAATGAGCTAATAACTTAGTCTATGCTATATGGAAGTATTTGTGTTATATAACACAACTGTATATATTAATAGCATAGTAACTCAATATGTACTATATGGCATTGTTTGTGCTATATTGCACAACTATATATATTAATAGCACAATAACTCAGTCTGTGCTATATTGCACAATTGTATATATTAATAGCACAATAACTCAGTCTATGCTATATGGCATTATCTATGTTATATAGCACAATTATATATATTAATAACACATCAATAGATAATTATATGTGCTATGAAATACATCTCAAAAAAATAGCATGCATATGTATGTGCTATATAGCTATTAATATTTAGTAATACCTTGTCTATGCTATATAGCTCTGTCTCTGCTATATAGCTAGTCCACAAAGACTTACATGTCCCTCTGCCATATAGCACATGAATAAACAAAATAGCACATTTACATACACTTATGTGTGCTATGAACTACACATCAAAAATATAGCATGCATATGTATTTGCTATGCTATATAGCTATTAATATTTTAATCTTACTCTTTATGTGCTATATAATTAGTGCACAAATATTAAAAAATATGTCTAACTTACTCTATCTCTCTGCTATATAGCACAGTCTGTGGTATATAGCTATATGTGTCTTCTTATGATTTATATATATGGATAGTTATCTTTCTACAATTCATACTAAAGCTTTACTTCTGCCCACACAAACAAGAGGAGACAACAAACAAAGTTCCAATTCAACTCTTTGAGGACATTTAAGTTCAAAACAAGCATGGTCAAAGTAAATGGAAAGTGTTGTCCCTCAAGCATGTGGCTTTTAATGAGTTGACAAAGATGATGATAGGACCCATTAAAACCTTCATCAAGCACAATTTCACTTATAGATGGCAGGCTGATCAATACTACAGAGAGTGCTTAAGGATCTTTCCTTTAGATACCATTGTATCAGTAGTAGATTTTGCCGAGAACTACTCATTTAAAGAGCAAAATTAGATATAATCCATGCATTGGCATACAGATCAGTGCACAATTCTTATTTATAATACGTATCAGTGTAGCAGTATACGGATGATAGTATTGTCAAGGAGATGCATTTCTATATTTCTGATGATGATAAGCAACACGATACACTCTTTGTCTAACACTGTTTTTTTTCTTTATAACCAGTGGCTTAAAGAGCAGGGTTTGAATTTCAAGAAACACTGGGTGTGGTCAGATGGTGTAGCTTCATAGTTCAAAGCTACAAGACCATTCTACTTTGTTGGGTGATTTTAAAAAATGAATTTTTGACACCTCACAATGGGAATTCCCCCCTCATGAAGGAGGCGCCTATTTCACATGTGTGGTGGAGTTTTAAATTATCAAAAATTGAGATATTTTATCTCTCCTCTCTCCTAATTCAAGTCTAGTTCCAAAAAGTAAGTTAAACTGACCAAAAAATGGTCAAAAATTGACCAAACTGATCTGAAAAATTCTAGAATCAATTTGCTTGGTTAGAAGCTCACTTTTCCCTATAAATAGAAGCCTCCTCCTTTGTTGAAGCTTAATAGTGTTTTATGCACTGTTACTCTACTCCTCCCAAGAGCCAAGAACGGTGAATTTCTTAATAATTCACTAGTTTTTCACCATTCTCTCTTCTAAAGATTTGGTGGCCACTCTTGTTGCAAACAAGAGTAGAACCCTCAAACCATCAAGCCAAGGAAAGCTCCCAAAATTCATGTAAGTTAGAAATCTTATATTTTTCTTTACTCTTTTAATGGTTTTCTAATTTTTGTTTTGTTTAAAATGATAAATCGATGCTATGCCTTGTTGGAAAGGCTTTCCCCTTCTCTCATTCTTAAAATCAGTCCTTCTCTATCCTAGTTAAGTAATCTAATTGTTGGAATTAAACTTTTCATATTGTTTCTCTTTTAAAAGTGAAATTGACTAGTTTAGAATGCTTTAAGCTAATTGGCGTTAATTTCTAAGTAAATTAAAGTAAAAAAAATTAAAAAATGATCAACCATACAAAGGAGGTTATGGCAAAATTTTCTAAAATTTTGTGAAATAAGTTTCATCTTTTATTATTCTAAAAGAATAATCCCTATCGTTTGTGTATTCTAAAAGTGTTACTTTCATCAAAATGGATTTTTATACATAAATAGATGCAAAAAAAGAATATTTTCTATTCTAAAAGTGTTACTTTCATCATTATTGATTTGTATGCATAAAATAAAGTGTTGAGTTGACATGGAATTTTTTTGGATCATGCCATGGCAAGGGGGAGCATGATTGCGCTGGCGCTATAGTAAATAAGGCCCTAATACACGAACAACTTAAGAGCGATGGTTTTCTTCTTAGACAGGCTGCTGATGTTGTTGAGTTTTTCACAAAAACAATGTCCAATGGTGTATCTAGCTTCTATGCACAATTCACTAAGGCACAATAACCTGCAAAGGCATCACATAGGGTACTATTTCAGTTGCATCATCTTCAGCCTCAGCATCTGTATCAGCCATTGTAGCAACCTCAATGATAATTTTATCATTCACATTCCACATGTGGTAGCCTCAACATTGGCATTTGCATGAGCATTAGTAGCATCCCTAACATGTAAGTTCCTTGCCCTGTCCAGCATTTGCCCCACAATTTTGTGCATCATCCACTACTTGATGAGGAAAAATATCATCAACCATCTTGCTTACTGTGTCAGCATCTGTCCCAACAAGTACATTTCGCGCATCATCCACTAATGTAGGGGATGTTGTATCAGCCATCTTGCTTGCCATGTCAGCTAAAGCCCCAAGATGTACATCTTGCGCATCATGCACTAGTGCAGGGGATTTTGTATCAGCCATCTTGCTTGCTGTGTCAACATCTGTCCCAGTGTCAAAAGCTTGCACATCAACTATAGCATTAGCATCTACCCCATCATCAAAAGCTCGCGCATCAATTGTAGCATTAGCATCTGTCCCAGCGTCAAAAGCTTGCACAGTTCCAAAATATCTTGTATGTGACCTTGAGGATATTGGGCAATTGGTTCTAAGGTCTATGGTTGGGCACATGATTTTGGACATGTTCACACCTCTTGTTTATGTTACCGTGATTGCTAACATGGTATCAAAGCCTGGTTCTTCAGTGCGTAATCCTTGCTTATGCTCAATATATTTAATTATCATCATTAGTGATTAATCTCTGAATCATCATTTTATAGCTTTTGAGTCTTCTCCCTCTTTAAAATGACTGCAATTATTGCACCAGTGCCTGCGTTTTATCAGAAACGTGCAACGCAATGATGCTTCATCCAGATCAAATTGGCCCGATTCCTTTGCTACCCGGGGTTTTTTTTATGTCTACAAATCCGTTGCAGGCCTCATTAGACACCACTTCAACCCTGTGTAGCTTATAAAGACATCTTTTGGTAATATTGAGATTAATGCTTACTTAATGAGTTTAATCATGGGATCAATGGCGTATATCTCATCAAGACACAGAGCCCTAACTGTGTCTTGAGGGTTTTTTCACTTGGTTTGGTGGAATGCCTTCAATTTGATGCTCCAAAGTGCCTTAATTCTCTGCCTCCAAATTAGTGAGTTCCTCGATCGTTGGTGGTTTAATCTCTGAAGTTACACCTAATCAGTGTGATTAATCATGACTTCATCATGTGAGTCATCCAATATCAAATATTAAGTCAAGAAAGAGAATCAGGAAGTCCAAAACCAAATCCAAACCTTACTATTATTCTCATGCAAAGAAATTAGGATTTTCAAAGTTTCTTGCAACTCTCATGCATTTATGTGGGGAAGGAGGTTTTTAGCATTTTTTGGTCTTATTTGTGAGGGCTTAGACATTGCTCTTGGATCAATTATCCAAGACGTAAGGCCTACCCAAAGTCATGGCCAACGCCAAAGTTGATAAATTTAAGGGTTACAACTTCCATACTTTGTAGACAAAGATCAAATTTACCCTAATGAGAAGGGGTTTATGGGTAGTTGCAAATGGCAAGGAGAAAATGCCTACCACCAAGGAGAACATGAGAAGGCACTATCGACAATCATCACCTTGGGTCTCACTGATACATATATCCATTGTATAGATATATATATCCATATACATATGGAAAGGATACCTTCTATGAAGCCTATAACACTCTAGAGATATTTCAAAGATCAGTCTTCTCATAAAGTTCTTTGAAGTAAAAATGAATCCAAATGATTCTCTTCCAACTCAACTTAATTATATGAAAAGTATTGTTAACTTGCAGGTATCAAGAAGACTATTGAGGAGGATGTTATCATAACATTACTCTTGAAGGGCATACCCCAAAAGGAGTTTAGTAACATAGTTACTATACTTGCTAATTTGCCAACTCCAAAGCTGATGGATGTGGAAGCATCCTTATTTGATGAGAGCAACAAAGTCAAACAGAGCTAAGGGATTACTGAAGGAGCCTTCTTCAACAAGGGAGGTTTCAAAGGCACCCTTAAAAGGTTCATAGTAGGAGGAGTTTCTAAGAAAGTCTTGCAACTTCTTTGGAAAACCAAATCATGAAAAGAAGGATTGTTTCTATCGAAACAAAGCACAAAAGGATTACCTTGTAGGTGGAGCAAATTCCAATGAAGAATGAAGCAGAGGTCTCAACTAAGGCTAATTTTATAGAAGATTGTTGGGCTTTCTAGACCGACTATAGAACGTGTTCCTACCTTTTGTTCACCCCTCTTTCCTAAGTTCGTTTATAAGCATAACTAGAGCTTAGTATCTAGCATCATAACTGGCATTGTAAACCAACTTTAGTAAGACATATGGGCACCAAGATGATCATCATAACCAACTTGGCCGTATCAGCGCATGGTTTTGGGCATGTTCCAAGACATGCCATAGAAACTCATGGGATGCTTCGATTGCATTGAATTGGTGCTCATTTTGATGCTACTTTTATATTAGGGAGTTAGTGGACACTTAATCACATTCTTGATCTTTTTGTACTCAAGCCTATTTATAGGCTTCCATCTTATGCAATTAGATGTCTTTTACCACTCTTCATATGATCATTATGTTGGGCCCTTGCTTAATCATGTGCTTAACCTTAATCACTTTTCTTCAATCATCATGCTTAAACCTCATGATTAAGCCTCTTGTTTATGCTACCATGATTGCTTACAAAAATGAGCATACATTTTTTATAGGGGAAAAAACACCAAGAGGGTTTGCAAACAAACCACATTAATGCGGCTTTTCCAAGTCCCCTTGATGTGGCTTGTTTCCAAGGTCTTTATTTCATCAACTAGAAGCCATGGCCATGAGCATAAGGGCCATGGTCCAGCATTGATTCTCAGCTCGTGTTGGTAGAAAAACCACAATCCCCATCATTGTGCACCTTCATCTCAACCCCTCCATTAAGATGAAGCTAAACTCCTCAAAGGTGAGAGCTGTAGATTGAACTCTTGTTTTCAGGAAGTTACCAAGATGTTACTTGGAGGACAACACTCTTAGACACCCTCAAGCTAGATCTTCAGTGGTGTTATTCAGGTTTGAATTCTCAGCCAATGTTGATGGTGGGTGGGGTCTACTGGCAACTATTTATCACAATCTAGTGTCAATTGGCTTTGCAAAGAAGCTGTATACAAAGCCTAGAACTCTCATACCATTTAAGCTAACCTACAAAGGTGACGAAAGCTTAGAACACTCACAAAATCTAGGAACTTTTTAAAAAACACAACTTCAGAACAATAGAAGACAATGATAAAGATAAGTAGAGTATGTTGCACAGAGAAATGATATAATGATAGCTGCATTCCACACTCAAGCATTCCCATGGAGGGATGTTAGATAGCTACTGCTAAAACTCTTAATAGTGTGGCTATAAGGTAAGGAGATAAACACACAGCGATGATGACTGGTGTGATATGTAGAGACAAAGCCTCAGTGTGCTTCTATATAGGCTTGGAGACGTGGGGCAGCCCACTTTGATATGTAGTCATAGTCGATGCTATTAAAACCTACGGCACTGTGTATAGAACCTCATGCCCATGGCTTGAGCTAATGAAAAGACAAGCCCAAGGGGGCTTGGAAGGAAGCTCGCATTGATACACCCTATTTCCATGTCCTCTTCGAATTTTCTTTCCAAAAAATGCATCAAGCTAGCATGCCTCAAAAGGGCATGAGGGCATGCTAGCTTTTCTTTACAAAAAATGCATCAAGCCTCAAAAGGGAATGCATTTTTTAAGAAAAAAAAAGAGGGGGGGGGGGGGAGGGGGGACAAGCTCCTTGATGCAACCTATTTTTCTAGGTCTTTGTGGGCTCTTATTTTCAAAAAATGCATGCCCTTTGCACCATGCCTTGTTCCGAATTCAATCATATACAAAATTTGGCCATGAGCCTCATGACATTGCCTCATGTGCCCATGGACCTATGGCCCTTGGCCTCATGACCATCAAAACCCATGCCCATGACCCTTGGTGGCATATCATGCTCATCAGACTGAAACAATGCCATGAAAACCCAAGCCCTCTTGTCCATGTACATCTAGGCAACATGCCCATGATGCCAAGAGCTTACATATTTGGAAAAAAAAAAAGCCCAAGGGGAGCCAAGAAATTTTTTGGCTATGCCTCATGCCTTTCAGGCATACAATAGTGGTAATTAATGTCATGGAGGATAAACCAAAGCTATGGTAGAGTGACTCTTCTAATGCAACTTTGCCAATGTAATACAACAACAACGGTTACAACCATCCTAGATGGAGGCTCAATAGTATGTCATCACGGAGGATTTGTACCATAGGTTGGGCTGATCACCATTGGAAAAAATAGATTTTATCATAAAATTGGCAAATCAAGCAAGGGCCAAGCCGCTTGGAATCATGCAAGATATACCAATTCAGGTTGCAAGACTAATGTACACAGTCCCATTGGTCGTTGTGCCAAAGACACAGATTCCCCCATAATTTAGTGCAATATTGGGAAGGTCATACCTCAAAAGGGCAACCGTGGTCCATGACTGGGAAAAGAACAAAGTACACCTGCAAAACATAGAAAGGGCAATAAAGGATGATCCGCATACATAGGTGTCAAAGCCAATGGAATTAGGGACTTTGATCTTGTATCAAACATTGCATCAAACGCCTCAAAAAATAATCAAGGAGAGCTCTTACAATGGTGGCACATGGAGATACATAGTTATGAGCACATTAATCGTTGAGCCCAATAGTTTCATGAACTCTGTCTGCGTCAACTACTAGTACATGTTTAGAACTTCTCCCGCTTGAGGAAAGCATCCAGAAGTACATATTCCTAAGCACCCTTTGCCAATGCAATACTACTACAATCACCCACTATTTGGGGTGACCTCAAAAATACACAAAAAGGGTAGCAACAGAGAAGACTTGCTTCTAGTCAACTTGTAGCTGCACATCATTCATAATGTGATGCAAGACTCCAAAGCTCCTTCACTTCATTCCACAAGCTCGCAGCATGGGCAAATAGCCATAGCTAATGCATAGGGTGCCTATTGTTCAGCATTCTCCTTTAGTACAACCATATGACAACCAGTGAAACCTATTGCAGAGCTTAGGTATTTTACATAATAGAGAATACTAATATCTACTTAAAGATGGGCCCAAATGCATGTATGATTGGACTGCATGAGACCCAATCTAGGTGTGCATCAAACTACACATAAGCAAAGGAGGAAAAAATTGATTGATAGAAAAATATTATAATACTGGAGCTCAAGTTAAGAAGGAACTCCAGAACAATGAATAAGCTTAACTATACACATGAATTGCATTGCAATAACAATGTAGGAAAATACCAACCTCCTAGAATCCCAATATTACAAACCAGACGATACCAGGCCATGAAGGGTGACAATACCAATCACCACACCTTCACAGTTTACCACAGGGAGAAAGGTTACTGGTGAAGGAGGCCCTTCCATCTTCTCCATGGCATCGACTGCCATTGCATCAGGGCCTGTATACCTCGGAGATCTGCCTCAAAACAAAGTCAGCATTATCAAATCTAAACACCCAAGAAACCCTTATGGACTTGTTCAATGCTCATATCCACAGCTGTCACCTGTTGCATATCTTCCCAATAGTGAGTTGGAAAATCTTTTCACCATAAGCTTTCAGAGTTCGTCGTAGATCACCATCAGTGAAAGTACCAAGGAGACGGTGGTTGTCATCAACCACAATCAAGCAGCCACACCCTTTGCTAGTCAGCTCCACAAGTTGGTCCATTATTAGGTCACCTTCCTTACAAATGGGCACCTCGTTCTCTTTCTTCATCACATCTCGAACCTGCACGAAAAGATAAGAAGTCCAATTCAAATCTAGAATGAGACCACATCATGATAGGGAATCACAAGAAATGATTCATGAGTCAGAATTCAGCTTTGACCTTTCTCGCTCTCTCTCTCTCTCTCTCTCTCTCTCTCTCTCTCTCTCTCTCTCTCTCTCACACACACGCGCGCGCGCCTGCCTTTGTCTCCTCGGCTTATCTATTTTTAACATGGGGTTATGTCGAGCACTGTGGATTATCTGATGGGGTCTCCCACTTTCTATATATATCCAAAACTTAACCATCCCACCACTGGCCTTCACCATATCAGGACCCTTCCCTACACATAACAACCCCATCCCCCCCCACCCTCCCACCCCCCCCCCCCAATGTCCAATTTTACTCACATCCACTTTCATCACGATATTGATCCTATTTAGACCACTTATACCAACAGATGACAAATCTTGAACTTTCAGCACCCCTCTTACATTAATTGCATATCTTTTGTTTGATTGTCTTCACTATCCACCCCATCCATATCATCATTACTTATGGACCCTACCCTCCACTTGCCTTCGGCTGGGAGGTGAGTCCGCCACTTGCTTTCCTTGTGTGATCAACACATGTGCCCATGTCAGCTCTGAATGCAAGACGATCATGGCAGGACATCTCAAGGATGCCACATAAGTTCATGCAAGATGTCACCATAGTAGACATATCTTCATAGATAAACCATTGAACAAAGTTTCTATCACTTCTTCGGAGGTGAATAGCAGACTCAGCCATGATAAAGGCTAGCACTAAAGAGAACACAATGGCCAGGCCCAAAAGCTGGGCTAGTCAAAACTGGCTGACCAGCATCTGACCAGCAAAATAGTGAAAAGTGCACCTATAAATAAGTGGCTTGCCCCCCCCCCCCCCCCCCCCCCCCCAATCTTGATCCTGTTGCTAGCTTCTTTCCTTGCTGTTCAGCCTCTCCTGAGTCCCCAGACAGCAGCAAATAAGCAATCAAACAGCAGCATGATCCATAGTCTTCAAATTGCACCTGTGGAAAAAAATGGAAACTCCCAAAAGCGGCAAAAAAAAAGAGAATCAAAAACAGATCCCATCACCATGTCATCATGCCACATCATAGGGTTAGTTGCATTCCAAAGGCAGGCGCACATACACAAGCAAGATCAAGTTGATGGTTGCAGTGCAAGGAAGAGATGGATAGGCACCACAACAGCAACTGTACATCTGCACTTACAGTGGCACTCACATCTCTTCATTGACATCTAAAACCAACCTTAATGTGATATGGCATTTTAGTCAACACAAACTTCCATAGCTTGCCAGCCTGAGCTTTCCAGCAGTGTTGTCAACAGTGCTGAAAAGGGTTGGCTGGCAAGTTGGGATGCATACACCTCGACAGGATTGGCAACATCAAGCTTTGACAGCTATGGCATGATCATCTCCTATGTCTCAAAAGTCTTGGGAAGACTTTGGGTGGTTTGTTTTAGCATTCTTTTTCAGCTTCAGCCTTCAGCACTTTTGACCAGCTCATACACAGAGCTTTTTCTCGAGAAGTAATATAGTTGCAGATTAGGTCTGTGTGCGCTTGTAAGTTAGTTCAAGTGTTTCAATGCTTTTCTCTCTGTTGCTCGTTTGCATCTAGACAGACAGGCCTTACAGGTCAGCACAGCAGCAAGCCAACCAGCTGGGGGAGGGGGAAAGGGTGCAAGACACGAGTGTTGGTGTCATACACTTGTTAACCTCTCATCCCCTACACTCTTTTCTGCTCGTAGCCATGCTTTTGTACTTGATTCACTCCAGTACATCACAAATGATCTAGCCAACAAGGTTGTCCACTCTCCCCGACTGTTTGTCATGGCTAGTAAAGCCCTTGGTTGGCAAAGGATTGATTTTAGAGTGCTCCAATGCATCAGTCTCGAGAGCTTACTAGAAGTAAAGAAAATCTATTCCAATACTCCTTTCTAGACAAGAACATCAACTCTCCCTTGCTATTTGTAAACTGATTCTAAAAGACATCTAGATGAATGTGTGTTTCGAACTTCAAACTCTCCCTACTTTGGATTTTGGTTCTCAAGCACTTCCAGATGGCCTCATTTGTGTACTTCCAGCATGACTAGAGGCCTCCACAAAGAGATCTCACCGAACTAGTCACCCCATGAAAAGAGATCTTAGGTGCTCAAGTAGATCTCTCCCTGATGAAGTGATTGCATTATGTTTTGATGCCTGTGAGATGTCCTCACATGTAGATTTGTTGCTGAAGACAAGCGACCAACCACAGGAAATATACATTACATTGTTTTTGACACTAACCTTGAGAATGAGGCGCTTTCCGATACGGCCAGCCGGGTGGTTCAACGCATACTGCTCTTTCGTCATGTTCTTGGCCTGCATGAGGGCAATGGCAACTGTGTCACCAAAGAGCATCTGGATGGTTGTGGAAGTGACTGGGGCGAGGTCGAAGGGGCAGAGCTCTCTCTCAAGAGGGAGGCAAACATGCATATCACATATCTTTCCAAGGTTTGAACTCTTGAGGCATGTGACACCAACAAGATAAGCTCCTTTGGCTCTGGCACATGGTACAAGGCGGAGGAGCTCCTCAGTGGACCCACTTTTGCTGAGGAGGACGACCACGTCGCAGGGGCCGACAATGCCGATGTCGCCATGGAGGGCATCAGTAGGGTTGAGGAATGCGGCTCTGGTGCCAGTGGACACTAAAGTCTGAGAGATCTTTTGGGCTATGAAGCCGCTCTTGCCCACACCAGAAAAGAAGATGGAGCCCCGGGCCTCAAAGCACAGCTGCGTGAAGGCGTGCACCTGGGCGTAGTCGAGATGCGTGAAGAAGAAGCGGAGGAACTTCTGCTGCTCGCTGAAGAGGAGTTTCAGCTGGCCGATCCCGAAGGTGTCCTGTGTGGGAGAAGGAAGAGCTGGACGAGGAACAGGAGAAGGAGCAGAAATAGCCAGATCTAGCAGCTGGTCTAGTAGGGCTCCCATAGCTGCTAAATAGAGAAGAAGAGCTCATCTTTGAAGGGTTAAGGCAAGAAACTAGATGCTTACTTAAGGTTGGGTTTTTCTTTGGGAAAATGTGGGTGTATGAATTTTAATATAACTTTGAGTTTATTTCAAGTATCATTGCATACAGTAAATTAATAATCAGCTGCATCGATATAAAATAAAGCATACCTTTTTGGGATAAAAAAGAAAATGTTTCTAGATGAAATAAACTTGCTAATTTATTTATACTATATATAACGGAGACTTCATTCTCTTATAACATGTGTCATCAAAGAATGCAAAATGGGGGGTGGGACAGAGAGCCGGGAGGGCTGAAAAGAGAGAGAGAGAGTGACAACCTCGTCAAAGACTGCAGGTGAGAGCCGACTTGTTAGAATAAAGAACTTCGAAGTTTGCACAAGAGTCAAAACACGTAAGGGTTTTATAGAAAAATATAGGGTTTAGAAAGGCTCCTTCATTGTCCCAAGTCAAGGTTACTTTTTGACGGGGTGTCGTGCCTCTTTTTGGGACACTTTGGTCATAAAATACAAGCATTTGATTAACCGTCTCACAAAATAAGGTAAATTATAAAAAAACAAGCATTATTTCTACTAAACCTGTCATTGGGAAGGGTGGGTAACCATCAAAAATCATCCTTGGTCAGAGTGATGTTGATGGAGAGGTAGAGATCCATGAGAAGGGGTCACCAACAGACATTGCCAGGAAGTAAAAGAAGGGATACCTCCACTAGAATAAACAAAGCTAGAGAGAAAAAACAATCACCAATTGAACCAGTCCATTACAAGGAAGAACACACCTCCACCACCAAAGGGTGTGGTGACCAAGGTACGGCCACCATTAATTAACGGAGCGCTCAGCGTGGAGTGAAATAACGCTCGAAAGCAAGGGTTCTAAGCCAATATGTAGCACTCCATTTTATTTTGTGTTTTTATCAAATAACTATAGCGCTTTCCTCTCTCTTGGATGAGGAAAAAAAGAGGGAATGCTGGATGTCCACCAAGGCCTGCCGATATTTAGAGAGAGAGAGAGAGAGAGAGAGAGAGAGAGAATTATAAAATACCAATATCATCATCAAGGGTTTTTGGCCTTCCATGCCTACGGAGAGAATTATAGAATACCAATATCATCATCAAGGGTTTTTGGCCTTCCACGTAAAGGCCTTAGTGTTCACTTTAGGTTTTTGGCTTTGGAAGTTTTTGAGGCACAATAAGTGGCTAGGGACACGATAAATAGAAAAATTTATTCCTATTCTCTCTCTAAGCTATGTTGTTTCTCTCTCTCTCTCTCTCTCTCTCTCTCTCTCTCTCTCTCTCTCTCTCTCTCTAGGCAAGCCTTTGTGAACATCCATAGGATGTTAAATAATTAGATGGAGGTGCCCATTTTAAAGCATAAATTGAAGGGTTGTGTATCTAATATGGAAGATTTAATAAATTTTTTACTTATTATACCTCAAAACTCCCTCTATTCAAGCTTGACAATTAATTAATTGCCTAGGGTACCAAAAAACAAAGAGGAGGCAAAACGACGGATCACCAGTGACCACTAACAACAAGCACCAGCGCGGAAAAAAAATGATGGAACACTAACGACAACCCAGAAAAAAAAAGACAGACCACCAAACAATGTTTTCTTCTCGAGAAAAAGAGAAATAAAAAAAGTCAAAAAAAATAAAAAAGATTAGGACCCAACCCAAGGTTTAATCAAGTTAAGTTTCTAATGCCCAACTCCTAAGGTTCCCTTCTATCAACTAATTAGTTAATGTGCAAACAGAATTATGGGCCCATACATATTGGGACTCGAAAACTTCCCTAGCCAAAAACTTCAAGTGAACACTAAGGCCTTTATGTGGCAGGCCAAAAATTATGCACGAAAATAAGAAGGGAGGGAACCGTTTTTTTTTTCGAGGGCTTGGGGGGGAGCGTCCTCACTATGTGGCACACGAGGAGATAAGATCTAGGGCGGAGGGGCAAGACGCACCTATCATGGGGATCTGGGCCGTCCATCCGAAAAAAGTAAACTCGGCTAGATGAATAGGGCACCGGCAGTCGGGGCCAACAAGCTGATGTGGCTAGAGGCGCACTGATGTGGCGGTGCATGGAGACCAACATGGATCCACGTAGGCGGATTCCCATGCATTGGCGTGGTGAGGCATGTGGGTCGCACGTGGACGCCAGCTGGACCGCTGCCCATGGATGTGGCGATGTATTGAGAATTACATGGAGGCTAGCTAGGCGAGTATCCGTGCGCTGACGTGACGGGGCATGCGGGTGCCAGCCGAGGCACCTCTCACACGTTTGAAGTTTGACGGGGATTATCTATGTAAGAACAGGAGGCTTCCATGATAGGCGGGCACATATGAGTTTTCTAGTAATGACGTACTCAACAACCGCTACGAGGATTGTCACGAAGAGTCTTGCAACTTCTTTAACAAGCATTTCTGCGAGATTAAGCGAGACATAAGCAGCGTATTGGGTAAGGCAGTTCATCACGCCATTAGGCATGGCGATAGGTCGCCAAGGGATGTTATTACCACTGCCATTCTCTGTGATTCTCTATATGGCGAGCAGGAACAAGAGGTTTCCATTCCGGATCTTAACAAGGTCTCTCTCTCTCTCTCCCCTAAGACTTGTCAAGGTGATTAGAAATCATAAATTGATTGTGGTGATTGGTAGTGGGAAGCCCTAGCACTATAGAAAGAACGCAGGCAACAACCCGATGTCGTGGGGCTTTGCCAACCACACTCAAGAGCACAAACATTCTCAACCAAGAAACCCGTTTACCATGGTCTAGCACACAAATACACAATCAGGTTATGTCCCTCACCTCGTGAAAGTTGGTTGCCTTGGATTCTCATAGGAGAGGATGTTGCTGCGTAGCCGCACCCAAAAGCTCCACTTCGTTGCTGCATTCCAATGGAAGCTCGATCCTCCTCACCACTCAATCTCACACACTCACTCTCTCATACACATGCAAGCAAGCACACATAGGAGCTCAAACAAGCAAAAGGCAAGCAAGTAATAGTATAGAAGAGTAAAGAAGAAGGGCACTCTAATAGCTTATGCATAAAAGAATGAGTGGTGAGAGTTACATTTTGCCTCTTATGTGTGGGTGCTAGGGTTTACCCTCTTGGACGACCAAAGTCAAAAATTAGGTCCTAGAGATCATTCAGCCACTCTAGCTTATACAAATACCTATTCTACAAATAGTACTCTCTATCTAAGATCCCATGATGCGCCTTTAACTAAATCCACTGATTTGGTAGAATTTTAACCACAGATTTTGCATTTTCTTCTTCCACTGGGACTGTTGATTCAGGCACAACTCGAGGTGTCTCCATTATAAAGTGGTCACGTGCCTTATGCATGTCAGCAAATGGTGGCAATCCTATAGTGAGTTCTCCATTAAGGAAAGCTCTCATCGCTTCAAACAATTCAGGATCTCCACTCGATCGAGCGGTTATCGTTGTACTTGTTTGTGAGGCCATAAAATCCAACAATTTGGGGATGTTCAGTAGTGAACTCCTCCTTTTCATAAAAAGGAGACTGGAAAATCCATCTCCGAGATAGGCTAAGGGTTTCCACATGGTACTTGTCCCTTGAACCAATCAGGGACCAAACTACGAGTGGTAGAGGCCTCAATGTCCTCCATGATGACACTAGGCACATCTAGGGATTTCTCAGCAGTAGTCTCATTAAGGTACTAGGGTGTACAGCATCTGAGACTCTCACTTGCTTAGGCTTTGATTCTAGATCGTCTTATGCTGACATAAGCTCGAAGCATGTCCTCTAACACTTGGTTGACTCTCTCAGTTTGACCACCATCAGACTGAGGATGATCAGCCGTTACTCATACTCAGAGCTCATACTCAGAGAGTAATGACCAACTTTTTGAAGACTTCCTTCCAAAAGTGACTATCAAATTTTCTATTCCTATCTGAAACTATATATCCAGGCATGCCATATAGCTTGTAGAGATGTTCTCGATAAACAACCTAGCTAACTCAAGAGTTTTCAACGTTTTTTTAGTAGGTATATACTTGACGATCTTGGTCAGTTAGTCAACCACTACCCAAATCAAATCATTCCCTTGATTCATTGTTGTAGGTAAACTAGTGATGAAATCCATGGAAATACTTTCCCATTTCCCTTTGGGAATATCCAATGGATGTAGCAAACCTCCAGCCTTGAGGCGCTCATGTTTATTAACCTAACATTTCTTACATTTCAGCACAAAGTCTTGGACATCCTTAAATAAACTAGGCCAATAAAATTGTCTTTTGACTAGTGCATAGGTCTTTTGTATCCTGGGATGACTAGCACTCAAACTATCATGACTTTTTATGAGAATTTGGGCCCGAAAATTACCAATAGCCGGTACGCAAACTCTACCCTTGTAGAGCAGGTACTCATCGTCTATGGAATAGTGTCTATACTTTTCACCTTGACAAACTTTATCACCCCCAAGTGAACTAGTGTCAAATGGTTGTGAAGGGTCCACCCATAAGCTCTCCGTCTTGGTATAAAACCCAAGAGACTTCGTCTAGTCGCTCTAGACTAGCACTTGCTCTTCTTTCCGTAAAAAAACCTCGACTAATCTCTACGGACTAGTACTACTTTTTGAGGGAAGTGGCTTCTACTGTCTATAATTACGGCCGCATACAGCGTGCCATACCTCTGAAAATGATGAATCATGCTCACATAAACCACATAGAGATTCCAAGACATCACTCTTGAAGATAGTGAAACTTAACTCATTCATCACCATTGGCATGTGACTCAGCGCATCCGCTGCTACATTAAATTTACCTCTCTGGTAATGGAGTTTAAGGCCATACTCTTATAGGAGCTCCGCCCACCGAGCTTTTCTACCTTTTAACTCACCTTGACTAGAAGCCATTTCAGACTTTCATGGTCTATTCGGACCTCAAAAGTAGCATCGTACAAGTAATGTTGCCACTTTTTAAGAGCATGAACAATCACCAATAACTCTCGCTCGTAAACCGAGTAGTTACGCTGGGCATGGTCAAGCCTTTTGCTTTCAAATGCAATAGGGCATCCCCTTAGTAATAAAACCGCCCCAATGGCTTCCCCACTAGTGCTCATCTCTAAAACAAATGGCTCATTGGGGTCCACAATGCTCAATAGTGGTGTCATCCTGTGAGATGGCCACCTTGAGCTTCTCAAAACTTCTTCGTTGGCGATCTCCCCAACGAATAGTTTTATCCTTTGTCCTCAACTCATCGATTAAGGGGATTACGATCCTCGCATAGTCCTTTACATGCTATCAGTAGAACCCGACATACCTAGAAAAATATGTAGTTCCTCGAGATTTCTAGCTTCACGCCATTTTACAATGGCATCCACCTTGTTAGGATCGATCTGTTGAAATATACAAGTGAATAGGGTGTGTGCGGGAACAAGCCCTTGGTTAGAGGCTGTAAAAGAGAATCTGTAAATGTGAGAGAACCTGTGAAAAGGTGAGAAGAATCTACTGGGAGAGAATAAAGGGTAGCATGAGAAGATTTAGGAAGTGTGGAGATATTCTAGGAAGTGTGGAGATATTCTGGGAGAGGTGGAGAGAATCAAGCAAAAGAGGTGGAGTGAATCAAGCAAAAGAGGTGGAGTGAATCAAGGAGAAATCAGTCGGATTAGATGCTTGGATGTAAACTCTATAAATTGAGGCATTGGCCTAATGAGAATTTGCTGGTTTTTGATTATCCATGCCTACATTAAGCTATTTGTTAATTACTCACTAATTATGTCTTAATTATTTGCTAATTACTTTGTTAATGATGTTGATTCTAGTATTTGATCCACCATAGCTCATCACATTGCTGTAATTTTAACATGGTATTAGAGCCAAGCCTAGAATCCATCAATTTGTGAGCCCATTATCTTGCTAATTACTTTGCTAATTAGGATTAGTAGAAAATTAATTTTTCACCTCTTTTTCAACTAACCTCTGCACCCCCAGTCAGTGGAGGAGCTCCCTCTCCTTGTAGACTCAACCATTGCCCAAGCCTTTTTAGGTACTCATAGTAGACTCAAGGGCCTACACACACCCCAAAGGAATTGAAGCAAATCAGCGCAGAACGTCGGCCGGCAGCACGATTTGCAGGCACCATTTTTTTGGAGGAAATCTGAGTTTTCTACTTCATGAAATCAAATTGGTCTAATTCCTTATAGCTCCAGGGGTTTTCAAGCATGCTCTACAAGCTGGTGAAGTCAGAATTTGATTTGATCAAGTCTACAGTGAGATCCAAGCTCTGCATCAAATCTGCAGGTGACTTTGGTAAAACAGAGATTAAGCATTCAATGTTTGGTCAAATCTTGTGTTTCTTGGCTTAATCCTCTATTAGACTAATTTCTATTGATGGCCTTGAAATCATTTGAGCTCATTTGAAGTCTAAGGCCCCAGATCTGGGCTCCCACATACTCTGTTTTTTGCACACAAAACATAGGATTAATTTGCTAATCAATGATTAATCAATACTAATCACTATATTTTGGTGCAATTGAGGGTTCAAATTAACCATTAGGTATCTGATACAAATCCCTATAACTTTAGATCGCAATTCGGAGTTGGTTTGATACTCCAACCATTCCGTACAAATTGGTTACCCTTGATTTCTGGTAAAATTATGCTGTTTTGTGGTAATCATCATTTTGCATTTAACCCTTGGTTAATGCCTGCAAATCACACTCAAATTCAAGATTATTCATAGCCAGAGTTGCATTTGGGAATGTGCATAAGAATGAATGCTATATGCATTATGTATTGGGCACATTACATCAGTGTAAAAATGGGATCAGACACTGCCCTTGTCCAAAATAAGGCAAGAGGTAAGAGCTCCCGCATAAATTTGGGTTTGCATTGCATAATGATACAAGATAAACATCAAAAGCCCAAAAGAACTGTCAACAAAACATTTAAACATGTTGCTCACATGGAGCAAGAAGAATTGACGGACAAGCTCATGGCCCCAGCCATGAAAGAAAAAGAACTTCTAAGAAGAGGATCCACACTGAGAAGAAGATCTAGAGGAAGCATTGAAGGAAGACATGGACACGAGAAGAGAAGCTGCCACCACAAGAAGACTGAAAGAAGAGGAAGACATGAACACGTGAAGAGAAGCTGCCACGACAAGAAGACTGAAGACAAGAGAAGATGTGAGGCTCCAAGAAGTGAGGAGCCATGTGAAAATCTCAGAGAGAGAGAGAGAGAGAGAGAGAGAGAGAGAGAGAGAGAGAGAGAGAGACCCCACAACCCAATGTAACCTGCCCCAACAAAGTAAAACCACCTCTGAGCCACCGATGATGTAGGCCATGTGGTAGATGTATGTGTGAGCACTTTAGTCAAGGTCGCGGGCACTTATAGTAGCCTTGGACACATAGAGAGAGAGAGTGTCAAAAGGACTATGAGTTTAGGGACTTGAGGCACTGGTCGCGGACTATCAAGTAAGAGAGAAACTTGGTACAGGGTCCAGGTGTGCTAAGTTAACTTGAGGGGAGGTGTGCTAGACACTGGTCGCGCAGACTATCAAGTAAGAGGGAAACTTGGTATAGGGTCTAGGTGTGCTAGGAGTATTCACTTGAGGGGAGGTGTTGAAATATACAAAAGAATAGGGTGTGTGCGGGAACAAGCCCTTGGTTAGAGGCTATAAAAGAGAATCTGTAAATGTGAGAGAACTTGTGAAAAGGTGAGAAGAATCTACTGGGAGAGAATAAAGAGTAGCATGAGAAGATTTAGGAAGTGTGGAGATATTCTGTGAAGTGTGGAGATATTCTGGGAGAGGTGGAGAGAATCAAGCAAAAGAGGTGGAGTGAATCAAGCAAAAGAGGTGGAGTGAATCAAGGAGAAATCAGTGGGATTAGATGCTTGGATGTAAACTCTATAAATTGAGGCATTGGTCTAATGAGAATTTGCTGGTTTTTGATTATCCATGCCTACATTAAGCTATTTGTTAATTACTCACTAATCACATCTTAATTATTTACTAATCACTTTGTTAATGATGTTGATTCTAGTATTTGATCCACCATAGCTCATCACATTGCTGTAATTTTAACACGATCCGCGTACTATCCATGGAGACAATATGGCTTAAATAGTGGATCTCCTTAGCCAACAAAATCACTCTTGGATTCCTTCCCAAATAGCTTATTTTCCTTAAGGAGTTTGAACACTAAGCGCAAATGTTGTAAGTGTTCTTCTTTCGACTTACTATATATAAGTATGTCGTTAAGAAAAACTACTACAAATTTTTCCAAATATGGACGTAAAACCTTGTCCATCGGCGTCATAAATGTTGCTGGAGCATTTATCAAGCTGAACTCATAATGTCCAAAATGTGGTCTTGGGAATATTATGTTCCCTTAACTTGGTGATACTCCAATCTAAGATCAATCACGGGCGAGCAGTTTTGCAAAACTGGTGAGCGATTGAAATCCTAACACATAGGTACCTTTAACATTACTCTCTCTCTCTCTCTCTCTCTCTCTCTCTCTCTCTTGATATTGACACCAATAAATGTTCTTGGTTGAAATCTTAACACATAGGACATTTCTCTCTCTCTCTCTCTCTCTCTCTCTCTCTCTCTCTCTCTCTCTATATATATATATATATATATATATATTGACACATGTACACACCAACACATTTCACACTTTTGCAAGATATTGATAAAAGAGTCACTTCCATACATGAGACATTGAATGTGAAATCCATGGAAAACACCAATAAGTGTTCTTGGTTGAAATTGTAACACATAGGACATTTCTCTCTCTCTCTCTCTCTCTCTCTCTCTCTCTCTCTCTCTCTCTCTCTCCGTTAAAAGAGCTTCTTCTTCTTCTTCTTCTTCTTCTCTCTCTCTCTCAATTTATTGATATATGTACACACCAAAACATTGCACACTTTTGCAAGATATTGATAAAGTCGCTTCCATACTTGAGACATTGAATACAAAATCCATGGAAAACATGAATAAGTGTTCTTGAAATCGTAACACATATGTACCTCTAACATTACTCTCTCTCTCTCTCTCTCTCTCTCTCTCTCTCTCTCTCTCTCTCGGGATAAGGAGTCATGTACACACCAACACATTGCACACTTTTCAAGATATTGATAAAAGTCTCTTCCATCCATGAGACAGTGAATACAAAATCCATGGAAAACATCAGTAAGTGTTTTTGGCAACCAATGACATGGCAATCTCCATGGCTCGTATTCCATGTTGGGAACCAGCACTACTTGAAGTTGCATGATCTTGCTGGTTTGTGTTGGGTTGTGGAGGTCCCCCCTAATTTGGATACTGATATGGGTTGGTCATGTTAGGCTGTGGTATACCATAAGGGTATGGCATCATTACCAATGTCATTTCTACTCCCAGTGGTGGTTTATAGTAAGTGTACGGGTTGTATTGGTAGCTCTAGGTGGTGGTGGATAGTAAGAAAGTTGCTAAGCTATAGAGGTAGCACCACATGGTACATATGCATCACACCCTGGCAATCATTGGGATTATCCATGCCAAGGTTCCTCCAATGAAATTTGAGGTTTTGTGGTTGTTTGAATAATTTTCTTGGATTCTTTTCCTTGAAACCATGTGGAACCCAAATCTATGGGCACATCTTGCAAATGAGAAAAATCCTGATTATACCATAGCCAATCATTTTCTATGATTATACAATGTCAGCGAAGCTCCTTGCATGCCTTAGCCATGACACCAATCCCTTCCCCCTCCATTGTGAAAGTACCAAGGAGCCACCTGCAAAATGAAGAAAAACTTAAGATCAATGTCTCACATTGTATCGAATCATTACCAACAAAAAGCATGTAGTGTTTATTATGTACCTTGAAATCTCAACGGGGCACCTCATAGTGGATGATTATCTATCCCCCTAATATGAGTGGCACACTTTCCTTTTAGATGGAGTGACTCACTCAAAAGGTCAGTGTAGTGTGTAAACCCACAGGTCGTAGCTAATGCATCATTACCGTTTACTCTCATGTATGTTGGAGGTCGGACGCTTGGTGGGTGTCGAACAAACATCCCAACGATCAACATTATTACCTGCATACTCATGACATACACCTCGTTTGTTTGAATAATGATTTAGAGTTTTCTTTTAATTTCCCAACACTAGAAGAAAAGAAAGTGGTGGTTCATATCTCTTCAAAATCTATCTCGTCAAAGCGATGGTAACTCTCTTGTAACTCAAGATATAAAGTGTGTTGTAGAGTAAGATCATGCGCTCTTTTTGTCTCCACTACGTCACCAAAATGATCACCGATGCAAGTGGTTATAAAGGTTCCATCCTCTCTCAAGAACTCATTGGCAAGCACACATGCAGCCTCACAAGCTCTTTCTTCCAAATGTTCTAGTGAGGGACTAGCGGAGTGTCCTTATCTATAGGCAACCCTGTTGGAAAATCTGCCCACACCAGTGAACATCCTCCCAAAGATGAGGGCTGGCTTCCTATATTTCCAGACTTGTTCAAACCCCCAACAAACTTTGCCAGCCTATTGTAATGCCTGGGAGCCAAGTTAATATTAGAACCTTGTTGGAACTAGAAATAGTTATGTTCAAAATACAAGTTGGGGTTTTCATGCACTTACTATGAGATGTTTCTCCCAATTATATTGTTGGCTATGTCAGTGATGGTACCCAAATAGCCATGTGCTTCGATGTTATATTTTAAAACACTTGTATACAAAAACAAAAACATGGTTATATAAAAAACACTTGTATATAAAACAAAACACTTGTATACAAAAATAAAACATGGTTATACAAAAAACAAAACATGGTTGCACAATTAAACACATGCACTAAAAGAAATGATTACAGCAACTAAAAAAGAATGTTAGTGACCATTACTACTTGGAGGAATGTCTGAATGAGCCGTGTCATTGCTTCATCCTCCTCCACCTCCTCATCTTCCCTATGATCATTCTCCTTTGCCTCGTCATCATCCTCCTCATCTTCTCTTACAACCTTTCTTTTTTTTGGTGACTTTCTTCCTTTTTTGGGGACCAATTATCTCCACAATTGACTTGCCACCTTTTTTTTTCATGCCAAGATTAGTTGCACCTTTGTCTTGCACACTTGCATCTTTTGCGTCATTTGTAGGCAATGCTTCCCCACTATATGCCCTTGTTACACCTTTCTTGCCATGGCCTGTAGGTTGCTTGGATCCCTCAACTCTAGACCACTTAGGTTGATGTAAAATTTCTTCACAAAATTACGTCAAACAAATGGATAACATGGAGCAAGGCATGCAGTATATCACTTGGAGCAAGGTCACACTTCTATTTATCAATTTAATTGGACAAAAGAAAGCACATATAAGTGTTGTGCCAACACAACACTTACATCAAGGTGTCTTCTCATATAGCACTATGATGTGGTATACCACTTTGCAACATCTTTACCTTGTTTACTTGGTATAGATCTTTCATGTGCTTGATTTTTATGCCAAAATAGGCATGGGTGTTTCTTCAAGATCAATTTAGGCCTTTAAATTACCTTAAGATGGCTGTGAGGATAATATAGGTAGTCCTTAAACTCCCCTTAAAATGGCCCTTAGGGGATAGGCAGGTCATGGTTTATGAGGGAAAACACCATGGTTGTATATCCTACTGATAGAGCACAAGTCTACCTCAATGCTTTTGTACATAGGATGGGTCCCTTTCATACATGGTATAGATATTTTTATAAGTAGGTTCCCTCTTACTATTTAATCACCTTCTTTAACTAAGTAATTGGTAGAATAAAAAAGGATCAAATATATTCTAGATAGCTCATATTGAAAGACTCTTAGGTAAGAGGAGAAGCCGTGGTTTTTATAATACCAAAAGGATGATATAATTTGGATTCTGAGAGGTTTAGATGCTAATGGGTATTATATACTTTGGTCCATCCATGGCTAAAAACCCATTGGTAGCTTTGTGTAACAACCTCGTAGAGCTGGTCGATGTCATTAAGATAGCATCTTCTAGAAACAGGTCGAGTTTATCGATAGTATCATCGAGGATGTTTGACTATTGTAGAAGGCATTGTGACAATGAATGTAAGCCTGATTCTTATGGAGCCAATCCATTCAAAGGATTCCATCGTAGATTCCCAAGGGTAGGACTCTGAACTGGCACTCTGTTACGTTCCCATCTAGACTAAACTGAATAAGGTCTGTCTCAAGGTGTGTGAAAAGAATCTTTCCACTGGCTAATTCCACTTGCATAGGTTTCCTTGATTTTTGATTTAGGACTAACTTACGCAGACATCTATTGAGATATCGAGCTCATCTAGTGAGGCAGTGGACACTGATGACCCGCCTGGGGGATAGGCCCCACACTTACACCATTGGCATGGTTGGTGAGATCATGGGTGATATGCAGCCAGTGGGATGACAGGCTGTGTGACAGCCATTCTAGAGACTAGCATAGTTATAGCGCCAGCTCATTTAGTTGGGTTCACACTATAGAGAACCCTAGTATGTATTTGGTTGAGTACCTTTTCATAGGGTGGACTCTTATCTTTGTATATGGTGTGTTGAGTGTTGTGTAAAGAAGAAGAAGATTTTCAGTCTCTCACCTTGTGTGTTCTTTTTTAGGGTTTTGTGAGTGTGTGTGTGCTTGTTTTGCAAGAGCTCAAGCTCTCTTCTCCCCTGCATCTTTTCATGGTATCAGAGCCTGGTTCATGCTAAGGGCTGAGCTGCAAGCAAGAGAAGCATAGGAAGCGATACGAGGGTAAGAGCTTCATCTACTCTTCCCTAATTGTGTTGGCGACTACACCCTTGTCGGGAGCTCTAAGGGAGGCACCGGCAACAAACGATCTCTGATTGAGGAGTTTTCTTCGCAGGAGTAAAGCTATAGGGCAACAATATTATCTAATTGGACGAAAATTTTGGGTCGAAGATGCGTTTCGGGCGCGTTAGGACCTCCGTTTTTCGGAAAGCAGGCGATTTCGTGCACTGCGGGGTAAGTCATCGATTCTATGTAGAACTTTGTTTTAAGAACTACAGGAAGACAGATTGGTTGTGCAGACATTGTGTGCGCTGCAAGGAGGTCAAACATTTGACATTGGGTGTATGTATGCACATTAAGGCCTCTGGTTGTGACATTTAAGTGTAGTATAGTGCCGTTGTAGAAAATACAGCAATTGTGCAGGACAAACCAGAGTGCTGTTTCTGGTAAATTTGTGTGTCTGGCAAGATGTCAAATGATGGCATAAACCATATTGTTTTTGCTGAGAAGCTTGACAAGAACAACTTCCATGCTTGGAGGTTCAGGGGTTGATAAATTTCCTGATGGGAAAGGGTTACTGGGACTACATAGAAGGTGAGCATGAAGAGGCACCGGAGATACCGAAGATCAATCCGACTGCTGCAGATGTGAAAGAGTTGAAGGATTGGAACCAAGGAGCCAGAAAAGTTATGTAGTGGCTCTCTATCAGTATACAGAACACCATGATTGAGCACATACAAGATGCCAAGTCCCCCAAGGAGGCGTGGGACACCTTGGTAAAACTCTATGAAACGAATACCAAGGCACGAAAGATACAGTTGAAGAATGAACTTAATACTGTTGGAGAAAAAGAGTATGTCTGTGAATGACTATGCATTGAAGATCAAGGGTATTGTGGAATCCCTTGTATCTATTGGTGTTTCAGTAGATGATGATGATAAGGTGGACGTCTGTCTACGTGGTCTCGGGCCACAATATAAGGCGTTCAAGACGTCTATTCAGACTCGAGAAAACATTCCCAATTTCATAGATTTGGTGTCTATGTTGATTATAGAATAGAAGAGCTTGGGTGAAGACCAACAGTCTTCAGAGCAACAGGCCTTCTACACAAGTTCAGGAAGAGGACAAGGTCCTTGCACGAGCAGTGTGGAAACTCTGATATTATCATTGTGTATGTTAGACCTTGTTAATCCCATTTGGATTAACAACATGATCCTCAATTGAGGACATTAATAAGTGTCATGCAAAGGCACTATAAAGGTTGTACATTATGAGATATTGGCCACCCAAGGCCTAGTAAGTAAGTTTTGGGCAGCCAAGTGTGAATAAGGGCCAATTGTTTATAAGGCATTTTCTCATAAATGAAAAGGACACAATCCCCTTTGTGCTATTGAGAGATCTCCCTTTGTGACTTGAGAGAGAGAGAGAGGAGTGAGAGAATTCTAGCATTATGCCTCTTTCATGCTTGTGTACTTATGCTTGTATGAGAGAGTGAGAGAGAGTGTGATTGGTCTATGTAATGGTGTGAGCGACTCCATGGTGATAGTGTGGAGGTGGAGCTTGAAGTTTAGAGCCTAACAAGCAAGCTTGGAGACCTCAAGGGACTCGAGATCAAAGAATTGGTAAGTACCCCACGATGGTTGTGTTCTATTGCTCATCCATTAGGTGAATGTGTAGAGTTCCCTCTTGGAGGTGTGGTAGCCCCCATAACATTTTTGGTGCCACTGCCAGGGAACCACCTTTGTTTCTTCTATACTCTTTGAGTTTTAGCTCCTCCCATTGCATAGTATTCATTATTGCCTTTGCATTTTGGTAGTGCATTGTGTGGAAAATGAAGGGATAAGGTGTGTGTGGTTGAGAAAAAAGATATGGTTTTAAAGCTGTGAATGTTGTGGTGGAGTAGTTTAGGAAAGGATTCATTGGTTACTTTTGATAATTTTGAAATTAGCATCACCAAAAACACCAACGTGAAGGAGCACATTGTGTGTTGTTTTCTTCTTTTTTTAAAAAAAAAATCATAAAAATAAAAAACATAAAGGACCATTGATTGAGCCAGAAACTTGCATTTCATTTCTTAGGAGTGGCACAATCTAATTTTCATCATTTGGTTAAGTATTATACACCCAAAACCACAGAATGCCACGTGGGAAATTCCACGTGAAAGTGCAAGAAAGTTGTTCATGCTGTGAACCATTTCTCTGCAGTTTCACGCCCCGTGAATCGCTCATGTAATCAGTGCCAAACTTATCGTCGAAAATCACGAGATTATATTCCAAAAATAGAAACCCTTATCCTGACATCTCTGACACTCTGCAATCCGCCAAAATTTTGAGCACGTGAAAGTGCAGTAAACCTTTCACGACATGAGCCATTTTTGAAGCGGTTCTCATGGCGTGAAACACTTACTGTTTCACGGGGTGAAATAAATCTTGCAGATTCACATGTAGGCCAAACCAATGGATTGACAAGACCAAGGCTATAGAGGTCGGCTAAGGAAAGGGAATTTGACTAAAGGAAGGAATTTAACCTTAAGGAGGAAAATTTTTGAGCACGGGAAAGTGCAGGAAAACCATTCACGATGTGAACCATTTCTTGGTAGTTTTACGACGTGAAACACTCTCTGCTATTTCACGCCTCCGGAATAGAGCAACAAAATCAGAAATTAAATCAATTTTGGTTGATTAATAGCTTATCAAATCATACATGCATGCACTTAAGATCTGAAAAACTCATCAAAGACGATCTTATGCCTCTGACGATAGTGCATCAAACCACCCAAGAACTTCCTACCAAAGAAGTGTGGGATCAGGACATTCCGCAAGCACACACTTTAGTGTTTTGAGAAACCTGACCACCGCTGGTAGTGAAGAATCCATGGAAGAGGGGCTGAGATACGCTGGGTTTGGGGAAGAAGATAAACCACACTCCCCAACCAAGTCCAATGGGATCATTGATATCGCCCGGGGATTTTTTGGTCTCCAAACTAGTTATGATGAAGAAGTGCAATCTACGGGCATGGGTCCGTTAACTAGCACTGGACTCGGTCAAAGACAAGAAGTGCCCATTTCAAGCATTGAATTCTAGGCCGTCAAATACCAGCACCCCTCAAATTAGACGAGATGTGGAAAGTGCAGCTAGGACGGGTCAAATATTCTTTCCCACCACCGAGGAAGTGGAATTGGACCTCCAACAAAGTGAGGTAGAACAACAACTCCGAGAATTGAGCTTACGGAAACAAGAGCTTGATACTCGTAGGGCAAGAGATGCCAATCACAAGGAAAAGAACCTAAAATTGCTACAAGTAGAAGTGAGGGAGAAATTCTGAAGTTGGAACCCATCAACGAGGAATCCAGAATGGAGGAAGGGTTTACAACCAGTGAAGAAGAGGGTAATCTAGCTAACTTGGCTGTAGAAGTAGAGGACCGACTCTACACCAAGAAGGATATTGAGCTAATGATCAATAACCCTACATTCTTATACAAGACATGGAACTCTTACTTACACAAAGGTGCACAGAGGAGACTAATGGGGAATTGCTAGGGTACCACAACTGAACCAGTCCATGAACCTGAGATACTAAGAAGAGCCAATACAGGTAGGGGACGAGGTCTAGGAAGGGGGGAGCAATTCCCCAGAAGCCTAGAAACGATCCAGCCATGGACCTTAATGTAACCACAAGGGCAGATCTATTAAATATGGCAGTAGAGATGGGTCGGGGGGGATGGTCAGGGAACTAGACTCTACTCTAGAACCCTAACCTTCCTAGATGGGGATCTACTCTAGAACCAACAAATAGAGCCCCATTGGCTTTGCCGTCGGCACCTCACCTATGCAGATCACTGCCACTGCTGGACAACCCAACTCTTATTACTTACCTAGGGGAATGTTCCGAGTACAAGATGCGTCTCCCTTACCACCACCAGTTCTACCACCACAAACACCACAGGCGAAGATCAATCAAGTAGTGATTGAAGAGCCATCAGAAGATGTTGACATGGTGTAAAAAATAGAACTTAGCGAGGAATACTATGAGGACATGGCTGAGGTCATGCCAGAATGTCCTACAGAATAACACGCCAGTACTTGTGTTTCAAAACCACAGTACAGTGGAAGGGCAAGGAAATAAACTCAAATCTGAGAAGAGGACCTTTACAATGCTATGGCTACGGTGGGCCACATCGAGTAGTTGAATGCCTAAACAAGAATATGAATCATACACACCAACCACAACAAGTGGCAACCATGCCCAATGACATGCCAATGCTCACCTGTACACTAAATGTGGAATTGTTCATTTGATCAAAGATTGTCCCTACCGAGAAAATGGATCTACCTCTACTACTAATCAGGCCACCATCTGTACCATTAGTGTACAATCTGGGAAGATCTCACCGCTCAATGTCCTAACATGAGATCAAGCTCAACTAGGAGAAAAAGGAAGAAATCAGGCGGATGCGACTATTTCTAGATCTGGCCCCGCAGGAGGAGTGAAGAAATTAGGAAAGGGGGACACACGGGTTACAGTCCAAGACGGATCTGAAGAAGATACAATTGATACCGGATCCACCCAATCAAAGGAAGAAAGGAGTCAAGGGATCAATCTTGGAGGATTAGAATAGGGAAAGCAAGGAGAACAACCAGCAAAACTCCTAAGGGGGTTGTTGGTGAGTATCCCAATGCCAATGAAGAGATAAGAAAGCTCGAAGATGCCAAGGCCTTAGTCAAAGAGTACCAACGACTTCATGAAACTAAGCCAAGGACCAGTCGAGTAAGGGATACCATTTATCCACAAGATGAACCACCCCGGAATAGGGTATTGAATATGCCAACCCTGATTCCGGAAGGAACAGAAGAGGACTCCAAACAAACACAATCTCTAGAATGTTTGAGGAAAATGAGTTAGGGGGGTCTATCCATTCCTTCCCCATGGAAGAATACAAGACACCTACATGGGAAGGACCCTCTATATCCAAGGAACCCCACGCCTGTTCCAGATGCCATTGGGGCAACTATTACGCAATTCACCAACCTTATGGACAAATGTAAAAGAATGGGTCCAGGGCAGCCGATAATATGGATGAGATTCTACCACCCCTGGTAGAAAGAACCTTGAAGTATACAAAGGAAACCCGAGTCGTTAAGATACCAATTAACCAACTAGGATGCTACTATAAAAGTGACGACACAAATGCTACCATCTCGATTCATCATGATGGATACCAGGAATTGGCTATTCTGGATGGTGGGGCAAGGGTTAGCATCATTACCAAACGTTGTTTGGAAAATTGGGGGCAACTTGATCTAAAAAAGCAGATCTAATCGTCTCAAAATGGCTAATGGAACATCTTTGAGACCCATTGGGCTCATGGAGAATGTTAAATTCAGACTTTTTATGTTTTTCCATCGTCATACACTTGTGGTCATGGACTTCCTATGCCAACCTGATACATATGACATAATATTGGGACGACCTTTCATGAGGGAATCTAAATTGGTGCATGATTAGGGTTTGGATCATGTGTATGTACGCAGGGACTCACAAATCTTGAAGATTGATCTAAGAGTATGGAAAGCACACCCCATGGAAGGGCATTGGGTAATGATTCGATCACAAACGGAGCAAACCACATCTATATAGATATGCTAACCTACAGAGGGGGAAACCAAGGCCAACGAGATATTTTTTTACTTAGCATCACGTGCTGGTCGCAAGAGGTGTGGACATGCTGCCCTGTAAACCACTTGTGCTGCCGTCCCTCCACTAGGTCTAGGAAATATAAATCCTCGAAATGGCTTGCGAGTCTAGCTCGGCTTGTTTGAGTTGTTGTAGCAGAAGAGATGAGATGCTCGAAGGCGAAAGCAGTCATATCTTGTAACTGGGTGAGTTCGGGAATACCCGATAAGAGTGGAACTTCCATCTATAAAACCAAATTCTTTGATTAAAAATCTTCATTAATGAAGCTTAAGGAATGAAAATACAATACGTAAATATGGTCTTTCTGAGTTTTTATTATAAATTTATGATAAGAATTCATTTTTCCTTATTAGCTTTCAACAAAGCTCTGATACCAGCTGTGAGATCCCTGCGCCGTCCACGATGCCACCTCCGAAGGCGCTAGCGACAGAAGCAGTGTCAGTTTCTCGCGCGGGGCAGGGATCCACACTCAGGGCCTCGCCCATGGATATCCAGACAAGAGACTAGCCCGACGGTTCCTCCGAAACCAAACCCGAGAAAACTTCCCTCGCCCATAAGGCACGGGCGATTCCACCAGGAAAATCATCTAACCAAACTGATCCGACCGAACCGGAAAGTCATATGGTCAAATCAAGGAAGAGACTTGCACTTGGTCCATAGAATCACCGCTTTTTTCCTCCTTTAGAAGCGAGGCATAACCACTGATTCCCTCCCACAGAACAAGGGTCTTCCTAGGATTTATTCTAACTAACATAACTTAATCGTAACTATTTGTATCACATAAATCCCCCGATCCAGCCTAACCCCAACTGGCCCATGGGTTAGCCAACCACCCAACCATTGTATTGGTGGGACTCCTTTATAAAAATTTGGTTCTGTTTTGCCCGAGTATACCGAGGAAAAGAGTTCCCAAGCCCCCTAGCCGGTGTTTCAAGCAAAATTCAAGGTAGTCATACCACTTACACACCCAATATGAAATTGCCATTTTAACAAATTCGGCTGTCTTTAAACAATCTTTCAATGAAATCATAGTATTACTGATCACAATCCTCCAAAATATTGAGTCCATTGTTTTACAAAATACATCATCTAGACTCTCCGTTGAATACCAGCTGGTCAACCAACGAGATCCAATATCAAAATTCACTTCACAAAAGTCATTCTTTTCAGTTCATCCGTATCTTCCTCAACATATGCATGGGTGTCCTAGCATCACCTTGTCAAAACCCTCTAGGATCCTACTTAGGTGTCCTAGCACTTCACTTAGGGTTATAAAAATCCAATATTCTCATATAGAACCATTTCTTAATCTATTATGGTTAGGAAGGAATGAAATTCATAAAGTTGGAATTTTCCTTACGGTTAGAAGTTCAGTAAATTTTTATCTGAAGAAAATCCTTAGTAACCAAAGTTAGAAGTAAACCAAATAATTTGGTTAAACCACGATTGTGAGAGAGGCGGCCAGTAAACTACTTGCCCATCTCTCGAATCTGAATCAAGCAAAAACCTCGTGTGACCAATTCCAATTCTTCACACAAAGAATAGACTACTATTGAATTAGCATAGTTTTCCCATAACCGAAATCACCAAGAATCTAGTTGGAAATTCAATCAAATGATGGGTAGGTTACCCTCATAAGAGATCAATGATTCTCATTAAGAAAATCTAGATTAAGGGAAAAGGGTTTTGTGGAACCAATCTCGAATCGAGAATTCTACTTGCATAGAACCTCTGTTTTCTTTTAAAGGACTGTTTTACGTGAGAATGCTGGAGGAAGCATTTGGTATGTGATTAACTAAGGAGAGACTCATTGCAACAGCTGGCGGCGGGGAGTCATCGAGGGACTTCGCTCGCGGCAAAGCCTACCAAGGTCTTGAGCAGCCTCGGTATGGTTAAAATGGTGCGCTTCCGGTACGATAGGCGAGGATGGACGAAGTGGTCCCTAAGTGAAGTGCTAGGACACCTAAGTAGGATCCTAGAGGGTTTTGACGAGGATATGCTCTTCTTCCATTAATCTAATTTTGGTTAAATATCAATTTGGTGATTTATCCACATAAAATATCTAAGAATATTCTTTCTACCAATTTAATTATCAACCCTAATTTTCTAGGTAGAATTATGGTGAAAATTTCTCTTTTCTCACCAAAATTTAATTTAAACCTTTCTCTACTTAAAATACCATAAAAATTCTTCCTTTTAATTAAATACAAATATCCATTTTTTGAATATGCTTAAAATCCCTCTTTTGGCATTAAATGATTGAATTCCAAATGTCATGGGAATTCCTCTTTTATCATTTAAAAATTTCTTATGCATAAAATAAATTTATCTAAAATTTCTTATGCATAAAATAAATTTATCTAAAATTTCTCTTTTTTAAATTAAATAAAAATATCCATTATTTCAAATATGCCAAAAATTTCTCTTTTACCATTTAATTACTTGGATCTCAATTATCATGGAGATTTCTCTTTTTGCATAAAAATAAATTTACTAAAAATTTCTCTTTTCTTTTTAATTAAATATTTATGCATAAATACTAAAATTTATTTCACATGAATATGATGAAAATCATTCTTTTTGCATAGGATGTCCAATCCTAGAATATGGTAGGAAGTCCTCTTTTAGCATTGTACATAAAAATAAGATATGTATTATTTTCTAAAAATTTTACCATACTTCGCTGCTATTACTGGTAATTTTTAATTTTTTTCGTAAAAGGATAAAACATTGTAATGCAAATATGATAGAAGATCTATACTTAAACTTAAATTTAAACTATGAATTTAAATCATAATTTTAACCATAATCATAAACTTAATTATGATTATTCCACTAGATTAAGCTATTTCCATTTTTTCTCTTTTCCCAAATTGATAGGATTATCTCTTTCTCATTAGAATCAATTAAAGTAGTTTTTGACTACTTATAAATAATCTAAAAGAATTAACCATTATTTTGTTAACATAAAAGCATAAAAATACCATTTTCTTATTCTCTAGTTTAACAAGCTTAGAGTTTGGTTTTGAATTAAGAATTTAATGAGAAGCATTCTTTTGCAGAAAATTTTATCCTGGAGGAATTGCCCGTGCTTTCTGGGTAAGGGAAGTTTTTTCGGGTTCGGTTTTGGAAGAACCGATGGATTAGTCTCTTGTCTGGATATCTGTGGTGGGCGAGGCCCTGAGTGTGGGACCCTGCCCCGCGCAAGAAGTGCTACTTCCGCTGCTAGCACCCCTGAATTTGTTACGCGGTGGGGACAGGGATCTTACAGCTAGTATCAGAGCGAATTGGCTAATGTGAGGATCAACCGAGAAGCCAAAAATGTCAAAAATTTATGAAGAAGCAGTAAAAGATTGTAATTGCATGATAAAATTCATATAAATTGTTATTCAGACTGAAATTCATACAAATTATTATTCAAACTGAAATTCATAAACTAGTAATTGGGTCTTCAAATGGAAGTATCGCAATTGCATAGAGTCCGTGACTTGCTTGAGGCCTAGACATGATGGTATTTACCTTATAATTCCAAGGATTGTGACTACCCGTATATATCGAGGGTATAACTGTAGCTCTTTACTGGTACTATATACGAGTAAATATAAGACTTGAAATTATAAGCATAAATGCTATCCAGATGATGAATTCGAATGTGGTTGATATGATTTTTAAATTCTGGTTGAGAACTGATAGTTGATTTGGATTTTGATTGAAAAATAATGATTCCTAAATTTTGATTGAAATGTAATAAGCTGAGCAAAACCATAATGAGGATGAATGGGACGAGTCCCTATGATGATGTTCATAACTGGAATGACGTTAATGACTTCAGCAAATCACTATGAGATTAGTGGATTGTGTTGATAGATTATTGTTGCTGTTAACACTTGACCAAATAGATCAAGTTAAGGGATGTCAAATTAAAAATCTATATAATTGAAAATTTCCATGGAGGACTATTCAGATAGAAAGTTCGATCTAATGGACCATTATTTTATGATAAGGATTTGAATGTTATAATCTGAGTGAATTGTTATATCTAATGATGAGTTCTATATAAGGGATCTTTATCCCATGATTCTATTGGGTTCACCAGACTATAAGGAACCCCAGAATCAGTTGGATCTTAAGGAAAAGAGTTATCCTCTAATTTTGCGAGATGAGGACATCTCGCGTTTTTTAAGTGGGGTAGGATGTAAGATTCCTCCCTCCGGCTTTTGAGGTGTACAGGTATAAGAACCTCCCCTTTTGATCTTATAATTATTCCCCTCTATGAAAAAGAAAGAAAGATCATGTTTTACCCTATTTTGGCCTAGAGAGAGAAAATGTCTAGAGGGAGGTAATTCAAAATTGAGATATTTTTGGATATAAAAATCTTCCTAATGTTTAAAATAATTTTTCTTGAAACAAAAATTCAAAAAGAACTTTCCAATGTGCAATTGGAATTAATTGAAAATAGGTAAAAAGGACCTTATCCTAAGGGTCCAGATTTTCTAAAAATTTTAGATTAAGGTTCCTATGGACCAATAAGATTAATCCAAATGTAGGGAGGAGATAAATTGAAGAATAAAAGAAAATCTCCCAAAAATGAGTAAATATTGACATAAGATGAAGAGTTGACTAAGGACAAGGTTTATTAGTTAAAAAAGAAGAAGAGATATTTAGAGGAAATGATGCATTTTTGACACCTTAGTGTGGGGAATTTCCCTCATGAAGGAGGCGCCTATTTCACATGTGTGGATGAGTTTTAAACTCACAAATAATGAGATATTTTCATCTCTCCTCTCTCCTATTTCAACTACATCCAAAAAGTAAGCTAAATTGACCTAAAAATGGTCAAAAAGTGACCAAACTGATCTAGAAAATTCTAGAATCAGTTTGCTTGGTTAGAGGCTCACTTTTTCCTATAAATAGAAGCCTCCCCCTTTGTAAAAGCCTAATAGTGTTTTATGCACTATTACTCTACTCCTCCCTAGAGCCAAAAACATTGAATTCTTTGATAATTCACTTGTTTTTGACTAATTCCTCTACAAAGATTTGGTGGCCACTCTTGATTTAAGCAAGAGTAGAACCCTCAATCCCTCAAGCCAAAGAAAAGCTCACAAAACTCCATGTAAGTTAGAAATTCTACTTTTTTTTAATTCTATTCTATGGTTTTTTTATTTTTTAGATTTTTTAATGTGAAATTGGATGTTATGCCTTGATGGAAAGGCTTCCCCCTTCTCTTCATTAAGAATTTCAGCCTTTCTTTATCCTAAAAAGAGAAACAAACAAAATAAGTTAAACTTTTTCTATTGATTGCTCTTTAGAAGTGAAAATTGATTAGATTAGAGTGTTTTAATTCATCTTGGGGTAAATTCTAAGTAGATTTAGAATGTAAAAATTGAGAAATGGTCAGCCATACAAAGGAGGTTATGCCAAAATTTTCTTAAATTTTGTGGAAAAAAGTTTTATCTTTATATTATTCAAAAAGAGTAATCCCCTCCGTTTGTGTATTCTAAAAGTGCTATTTTCATTCTATGCATAGAAAGATGCATATTGGAAATATTTTGATTATAAAAGCATTATTTTCATTAGAATTAATTTCTATGCATAGAAAGATGCATATTGGAAATATTTTGATTATAAAAGCGTTATTTTCATTAGAATTAATTTCTATGCATAGAAAGATGCATATTGGAAATGATTTTATAATAAAAGCGTTATTTTTATTAGAATTAATTTCTATGCATCGAAAGATACATATTGGAAATATCTTTATTATAAAAGCGTTAATTTCATTAGAATTAATTTCTATGCATAGAAAGATGCATATTGGAAATGTTTTTATTATAAAAGTGTTATTTTTATTAGAATTAATTTCTATGCTTAGAAAGATGCATATTGAAAATATTTTTTTTATAAAAGTATTACTTTCACCAATATTGATTTTTATGCATAAAATGATGCATAAAATAATTTTTTTAATTATAAAAGTGTTGCTTTCACCAATATTGATTTTTATGCATAAAATGATGCATAAAAGAATTTTTTTATTATAAAAGTGTTACTTTCACCAATATTGATTGTTATGCATAAAAGGATGCATAAAAGAGTTTTTTTAATTATAAAAGTGTTACTTTCATAATATTGATTTTTATGCATAAAGTGATGCATAAAAGAAATTTTTTATTATAAAAGTGTTACTTTCATTAAAATTGAATTTATGCATAGACAGATGCATAAAAAGGAGAAATGGGATGAGCTTGACAAGCTCTATGGAGCTCGTGGTAAGAATTCCAAGGTCTCACTTAAAATTGAATTTTTTTAGCTTGGAGCTCAAAGAGGGAGATGGCATTGGAGCCTTTATCTCTCACTTGAAGGGCCTTATGGCTCAACTTGCATCAGTGAATGCGAGAATGGATGAAGATGATGCAGTGGCTATTTTGTTATTAAAAGCAGTCAAGAAGGTGTACCCCACCTTAGTCTCACCACCCTGAAGAACATACCTAATCCCACCCTTGAAGGAGTCATTCAATCTTGTCTTGATGAAGAAAAGAGGCCAAAGGGAGGAGCTGAATCTTCAAATGCATCGAATCCATTGAATATTGAACAAGCTTTGTCACATCAAGTGAGCAAAGTAAGGTGTACCCATTGCAAAAAGGTAGGTCATTTTGCAAATAATTATTGGATCAAATATCCCAACAAGATGAAATGTAACAAGTGCAAACAAACAGGGCATATCACTTCTAAATGTCCTAACAAAGAGTCAGAGGCTAACTTTGCATCAGCCTCTAACTCCACTGAGAAATTGTTTTAAATCTCAATGTAACACCTATATTCCTAGCCTTGTACGCCTAATGTTATAAAGGCAACCTATGTCCAATACCACCTATTCTAATTTTTTTCATAGTTGGTATTGAGGGAGGGTATTAAAAGACTAAGGTCATGTAAAAAGGTAGGATAAGGGTGTGTGTGTGTGAATGGACTTATGGTCCACTAGCTCACCTATTTAAAGGCAAAGCTAGAAGGCATTTTGTATGGTACAAAGGCCAAGTTGTATGCATAAGCAACTTAATAAACAAGTTCATTTCTTGTATTTTTTGGTCTCTCTCCTCCACTCATTTTGATATAGCATAAGCACCAGGTTTTCTCAACAAACCTCTGCATAGGATTCTTCACTCTCCCAGATCTTCATAGCTTTGCATTCATGGCTTCCATAGCCTTCTTTACACTAGGTGTTCTCATAGCTGGTATCCCAAGATCCTCATCAAGGCTCATCTCTGAGCCACTAGACTCTCCATCAACATGAGAATGCCCTGCAAAAATGTCAGGCATACTAAGGGGCTCAACCACTTTCTCTTTACCTTTATGTGATGTACTAATCACATTTGTAGGACTGGTATTATGATGCAGCCTGCGTGCCACTCCATGGTCTATCAATTGAACCACTAGATGAGGACTCTCTTGGTCCACTCAAAGACTGTGATTGTTGACTTGCATTCTGTGCAACCACATTTCCACTCACATCAGCCCCAACAGCTTCTTTTCAACAGCATACCAGCTTCTTTTCAACAGCATATCAGCTGCTCATCTCATCAAAAACAACATCCCTACTTACCCTCAACTCACGTGTAAAAGGGTTATAACACCTGTATCCCTTTTACTCAAGGGAATATCCAATACACACATTTTTCAACTTTTGAATCCAGCTTAGTTCTCAGCTCATCTAGCACATGCACATATGCAATGCATCCAAAGACTTTCAGATGAGACAAATTAGGTTTTCTGCCAGTAAACCTCTCCTCTCTGGAGTTACATCATGTATGGCTATAATTGGAGTCCTGTTCATGATGTAAACTGTTGTAGAAACAGCCTCAGCCCAATAGCTATGCAGCATATTCTTCTGTCACATCAATGCTCGCGTAATCTCAGCAATGTGCCTATTTTTCCGCTCAGCAACTCCATTTTGCTGCGGAGTGTATCTGCATGTAAACTGTCTCTGAATACCATTCTTTTGTAAAAATTCAGAGAACTCATTGGAGAAGTACTCTTCCCCTCCATCTGACCTTAGGCACTTTACATGTTTCCCTGTTTGCTTTTTCACCATAACTCTAAAATTCTGAAAATGAGTGAACACCTCACTCTTCTCCTTCATGAAGTATACCCACACTTTCCTTGTGTGGTCATCAATAAATGTCACATAATACCTGCACCCTCCCATAGACTTTTGCATACCTTCAACTTTAAACTTTGGCAGCCCTATCACAATTCCTTTAGTCTGCATAGACTTCATTCTCTGCACATTCACATGTCCAATTCTTTTATACCAAATGTCTGTGTCTGTAACAATTCCTGAACCATTTGCAAACATCGCAGCACTCACTTTAGGCATGTTTACATTCAATATAAACATTCTACCCACTTTGTTGCCTTTTGCAACCAACCTGCACTTGTCTTTAAAGTCTTCAACATAACAACCATCAGGGTTAAACCGAACCTGCAAACCCTGCTCAATCATCTGGCCAACTGAAACCAGATTCTTTGTTATGTTCAAGACATGAAGTACATCTGCAAGGTACTTCACTTTGCCATCCTGCATAGACAATGGAAAATCTCCAACATGGGCAATTGGATGAGCAGTGTCATCCCTTGTTTCCACAAAACCTGGTCTTTCAAGGTTTTTCATCTCCTTGAACCACTCCCCATGACTTGTCATGTGGTTTGAAGTACCTGAATCAATGTACCATACATCATCTTTATGTGCTACTGCTTCAACATTTTCAGACATGGCATTAACGACATGCTGCATAACAAACAACATTTCATTATCCTCATTGTTTCTGCTCGAGGATGCATAGTTGTTTTGCTACAATTTCCATTTTGCATATCAGCTTGCTTCTTATAACAATCTGCCTGCACATGTCCAGGCTTACCACAATAAAAGCATCCACGCGTATCATTATACTGCCTTTGCCAATTTCCATGACCTCTTTGACTCCCCCTGCCTCTGAATTGGCCTCTTCCACCTGCGTGTTGTTGTTGTTGTTGTGAATTTTGGGACTGTTGTTGTTGCTGCTGGCCATAATTCAAATTTGTTTATTGAAAACATCTCTAAATATAGCCCTCTCTAATTTATTTATGGTTGATGTTTTTTTCGGGGTTATTTTTAATGTCAAGAACTTAAAGGATTGAAATTTTAGCAATTACTTTTCCTTCATTCAAACAACAATAGTCTCTTAAAGATTGAAAAACCAAAACAACTTGAGCATCTATATCATTGTCAATATGTATAAATCAATTCATTATCCTCAAGTCATTTTTGTTCCAAATATAGTTTTTTCCCATTCATTAATGTAAAATCCAAAAATCCACATGATTTTATTGAATACAAAGAAAGCCATACACAATTAGAAGCAAGGGTTCTTAGATCGTTACCCAACATCAAAATAGCAAAATTACATGAAGGGTAGCTTTGACGCTTCTATACATTCCCAAAATGACATTGAAGATTTATCAGAACTTATATAAGCATTTCTGAAATTCTTCTCCCAAAAAAAGCTAATGCATCCTCATACCTATTCTAAATACATAAGGCTAGTCCAAAATGATCCCATGCAGTCTCAAAATTCAACCAAGTGGCTGGCCTTTACTTGGCTGGTTTCTACGAGAAGTTAGTTCTTGGAACAATTACACCTTTGTAAGAGCTGATTGGTGCATAAACTTGTGCACTTTATCACTCGATCCTAAAACACTGATGAAGATAAAGTAGATGTGTTTGCATGGAATATACATCCCTTTCTTTGCATCTCATTGCATGACCATAATGGCTACACTGTTAGCAGGTAAGACTTATGTTACTTGGTCATATACCCATCGGTCCTGTGGTATACGATTCCCATCTATAGTCACAATGGTAAGGTTCCCAATTTGGTCCGCTCGGAAAGTACCTCGGGCCACAATTCCAGGAGTGATCTCTACCCCACCCTCTTTGGATACGAGAGGGATGAGGGAGGGATAACCTCTATAGTATCTACACCATTGTATCACGGAATTCAAAATTTGATGAGTGACAAGCCGTCTGGAAGATGCACTGGAAGACTAGGAATCTCGAGCATGCGTCTCCCTCTTCCTACAATCATTCAATCACCAATTTAAATTGTTCTAATAAGGTATTTTATCAATCAACATTATGTTAGGTAGAACATACATTCCAAAACAACCTTAAATAACAAGTCCTAGAAAGTAAACCTGGCTCTGGTACCAATTATAAGGTTTCTCCCCTTAAAGAAATAGGGGAAAACCATAAGGTATTCTACTAAGTCTAACTCAAAAATTTCCTACTCGTCAACACCTTGACCATGTAAAGATACAAGGATATGATTCGTAGGTAAGACCTAGTTCTATCCCATAGGGGGAGCGTGGTCTTCTAAAGGACTCTTAAAATCAGATCACTCATAGAGTGACTAACCTTAAATCAGGAAACCTCTATTCTGATTCCTCGAAACAATGCTTTTTTCCTCATCTATGCAAGGCACAACCACTGGCCTAGTCCTCTAGAGTAGAGTTGCCCAGGAACCTACTTACCTAACGTAGAACTTTCAATTAATCTATTGGAAAGCTACCCGACTAATCGGGTCCACCCGTCCATACAATGGTGTCATCAAGGCGTTCCATCCTCCCACTTTCCACCAATTCAAGCTTTTGATTGATTTGGGTAGTACTCATTCATTTATTTCCCTAGGATGTCTGTATAAATTAGTCCTAAATCAAAAATCAGGGAAACCTATGCAAGTGGAATTGGCCAGTGGAAAGATTCTTTTCACACACCTTGAGATAGACCTTATTCAGTTTAGCCTAGATGGGAACGTACAGAGTGCCAGTTCAGAGTCCTACCCTTGGGAATCTATGATGGAATCCTTGGAATGGATTGGCTCCAAAAGAATCAGGCTGACATTCATTGTCACAAAGGAACCATCTCTTTCCTTGATCTTCATGGGAATAAAGTTCAAGGAACTGGAATTTCCAAATCCCCAGTGCTACAATTAGTCAAGGCTTCCAAATTATTAAAAGGGCTCAGAAAGAGGCAAGCTATTTATGTCATTAAGATGAATCTAGTAGGCATAAAATGCAAGGCTAAAGAATGAGAGTGGTTAAGTGAGTATGCAAATGTGTTCCCTGAAGAGTTGATTGAGATGCCTCTGTCTCGCGAAGTAGATCATGAGATCGAGTTAACCCCTGGAGCTTAGCCAGTAGCCCAACGTGCATACAAAATGCCAGTCCCTGAAGCCATAGAACTTAAGGAGCAGTTAAGACAACTGTTAGAGCAGGGATTCATCAGACGACCCAGTGTCTCACCTTGGGGTGCGCCCGTTCTCTTTCAAAAGAAGAAAGATGGAACGCTAAGACTCTGTATTGACTATAGAGGATTGAATCAATTAACAATTAAGAATAAGTATCCTATTCCTAGGATTTATGAACTTCTGGATTGGTTAAGTGGGACCCAAAAATTCACAAAGATAGATCTCAAATCCAGGTACTACCAGATCAGAATCAAGGAACATGACATCCCGAAGACAGCATTCAATACTCGCTATAGGCAATATGAGTTCACAGTCATGTCATTTGGATTGACTAATGCCTCAACGACATTTAATCGTCTTATGCAGGATATTCTCAGAGAATACTTGGATGATTTTGTTCTTGTCTTTGATTATATCTTGGTATACTCAAAGAATGCTGCAGATCATGAAGATCATGTGCGTAAGGTCCTGGAAATCCTAAGGAATACCAACTCTTTGCAAAAAAGAGCAAGTGTTCTTTCTCTGTTGACCAGGTGGAATACTTGGGATTCATAGTATCAAAGGATGGGATTTCTCCTGACCTCGCAAAGATGCAGTCGTAGAATGGCCAGAACCCAAGACAATAAAGGAAGTTAGAGGACTCCTAGGATTAATCGGATGATATAGGATCTTTATACCTAGATATGCTCAGATAGAATCCCCTTTAACTAACCTTCTCAAAAAGAGTACACTTTTTTAGTGGACTGCAATGTGTCAAAGTGCCTTTGATAAGTTGAAGACAGCCTTAGTAACCAACACTGTCCTTAAATTGCTAGATTTTACCAAACCCTTTGAGGTAGTTATTGATGCTAGTGGGTTTGCCTTAGGTGGTGCTCTTATCCAGGAAGGTCATGCAGTGGTCTATGAATCCAGAAAACTCAGAACACATGAGAGAAATTATGACGTCCATGACTTGGAGTTACTCTCAGTAGTTTATGCTCTGAAGTTATGGAGGCATTATCTTTTGGGACAGAGGTTCACCTTGATGACAGATCATCAAAGTCTGAAGTGGATCTTCACCCAAAAGGATCTCAACATGCGTCAAAGGAGATGGATGCAGACCCTGCAAGGATTTGATTTTGAAATTAAGTATCCGTCGAGGAAAGAAAATGTGGTGGCAGATGCGCTTAGCAAAAAAGCCTCCTTGCTTGCAATTACAATAGTGTCAAATCCATTGATTAGTGAAGCAAAGGAGAGAATCATGCAGGAAAAATTCTTTGCCCCTATTGCTACCTTCTGATGTAAGAAAGCAAGACTCCTCAGGAAATGAGTCAAGTTCTTGGGTACAAATTGGATAAAGATCAGCTATGTATTCCCAATGATGAGGGAATAAAGGAACGAATTCTGAGAGAAGCCCATGATAGCTTGATAGCTAGACATCCAGGATTTATAAAAACCTATATGTCTATGAAGAAAAGCTTCTTCTGGCCAGGACTCAAAAAGGATGTACTTGATCATGTGCGAAAATGCTTAATGTGTTAGAGAGTCAAGGCAGAGAGAGTCAAGATGCCAGGGAAACTACAGCCTCTAGACATTCCACAGATGAAGTGGGAATGTATCAATATGGAATTTGTCACTGGATTACCTTCAGTGCAATCAGGTTACAACTCCATTTTTGTGGTAGTTGACAGGCTAACCAAAGTTGCCCATCTGATTCTAGTGAAAGAAACATACACTACAGTGGATGTTGCCAAAGTTTTCCTTAAAGAAATCTTCAGATTGCATGGCTTACCCAGGAGGATAGTAAGTGACAGAGATCCCAAATTCACATCGAAATCCTGGACTACATTCTTCAAAGCAGTAGGAACTTTCTTGGATCTCAGCACAGCCTATCACCCCAAAACAGATGGCCAGACTGAAAGAGTGAACCACGTAATAGAAGATGTCCTTCGGTCATGTTGAAGCAGGGAACCCAAAAAGTGGTTAAGCCATTTGCATCTAGTCGAATTTGCTTACAATGCTTCTTATCATCGAAGCATTGGGATGAGTCCTTTCAAAGCTTTGTATGGGCAAGATTGCCTTACATCGTTGACTTGGTCTGACCCGTTGATCAGAGTCAAAATGTTCAGATAAATGCTTGATGACATGGACCAGCAAATGCAGTCAATCCGTAAAGATATAAAGGCAGCCCAAGATAGGCAAAAACAGGTTGCAGATAAAAAGAGAACAGAGAGAGAGTTTGAAGAATCAGATATGGTCTTCATTCAAGTATGACCAAAAAGAAGTTCCTTATCCTTAGGGAAATACAAGAAGCTCTCTCCCAGATACTGTGGGCCATATGTTGTTATAAAGAAAGTGGGCGATCTAGCCTACAAACTTCTTTTGCCTCCCCATCTCAAGGTACAGAATGTATTCCATGTCTGTTTGCTTAAGGAGTATGTACCCAGCCTGAGTCATGTGCTCAATGATGAACAATTGATCTCTCCGGCTCAAGGCTAGATGGTACTCCAACCTGAGGAAATCCTTGACATTCGGGAGAAGATTCTCAGGAGCAGAGTCCTCAGAGAGTTTTAAGTAAAGTACAAGTTCTTCCCTCTAGAAGACCCCACCTGGGAGAAAGAAGAAGAGTTGGAAAAAGATTACCCCCACTTTGAGAGATGAGGACATCTCGTGTTTTTCAAGTGGGAGAGGATGTAAGATTCCTCCTTAGCCTAAATAATGAATAAGCTTTACTTAAATCCCCTATAATCATTCCCTATTTCTGAATAAAAGAAAATATTATTTTTCTTGTTTTTGTCTAGAGAGATGAAAAATTCTAGAGAGTGGTAAATCAATATTGAGATATTTTTGGATATAAAAATTCTACAAATATCAAAAATATATTTTTCTAAAATAGAAAATCAAAATAATTTTTTCAAGGTGCATTAGGAATCAATTAAAATCATTTAAAAGACCTTAGCCTAAGGGTCAAGACTTTTTGAAAATTTTGGATTATGGTCCAATTAAGGTTCTTATGGACCAATAAGATTAATCCAAGTTTTGGGATGAGATAAATCTAATGAATAAAAGAAAATATCCAAAAAATTGAGTAAATGCCCACATAAGAATGAAGAGTTGACTGAGGACAAGATTTATTAGTTAAAAATTATGAGATTTTACTAAAAAAATGAGATATTTTGGAGTAATCATTCATTTTTGACACCTTGGTAATAAGGAGGCATCTATTTCAAACATGTGAAGGAGTTTTAAACTCAAAAATATTAAGATATTTTTATCTCTCCTCTCTCCTGGATCAAACCAAATCAAAAAGGGAGCCAAACTGGTCCAAATCTTGTCCAAACTGAAGCTGGAAAATTCTAGAACTTAGTTGGACTGAGTTAGTGGCCTCCTTCACCTATAAATAGACCCTCATTCTTTTGTAGTCTCATTTGTGAACTAGACCATGCCAATATTACTCTAAAATAAGCATATTTTCTATTATCCTCTAAAAATCCTCTACAATTTGGAGATATTGGAGCTTCTCTCTCTCTTCAACCTTCTTTGGAGCTTTCCTCAACGTACTAGCCAATTGATTGGTTGGGACTAGAGAATCAAGCAAAACAAGAGATAAAGTGTGACTTTATGGTCTTTTTTCTAATCTTCTAAATGTTTTTTACTTCTCAACCCCTCTCAAGCATAAATGTTTTTTACTTCTCAACCCCTCAAAATGAAGCTCTCTACTGAATTCTAATGATTAATCATAAAAAGTTTACATTTATGCTTAATTAGAATGTTTTTTAAGCATATCTCTCTCTCCCCCAAAGAATGGTCATTCCTATGATCAATTCTATATTCAAATGATGCTTCTCATGAAGCAATTCTCAAATCTAAAAGCAAACTCTATGCTAGCAACAAGCTAGAGGCCAAAGAAGTGGCTTTTTAATGCTTTTATGTTACTTAAATTATGATAAACTTAGGAATCAAGTCCATAAATTAGATATTGGTCCAAATGATAGTTATTCTATCATATTGTATTACTAAACCTTATGCTTTTCAAAATTATTGAAAAATATCACTAACAGCAGAGCAGAGCTATGGTAAATTTTTTAAAAATTAACACATAAATCATTTTTATGCATAATGTGAAAACAATACTTCCTACCATATTCTAGGATTGGTCATCCTATATTAAATGAATAGTTCTCATCATATCCATGGAAATTTGATTTTTGATGTTTATGCATAAATAGTTAATTAGAGAAAAAGAGGAATTTCTAGTAATTTCATTTTTATGATAAAAGAGAGATTCCCATGATAATGGAGATCCATGTATTCCAATGGACAAAGAGAAAAATTGGAATATTAAAATAATGAATATTTTATTTAAAATTAAAGAAGACTTTTAGATAAATTATTTTTATGCATGAAATATTTAAATGATAAAAGAAGAATTCCCATCATAATTGGAATTTAATCATTTAAATGGAAAAAGTGGAATTTTTGTCATATTTGGATTAATGGATATTTTTATTTAATTTTTTAGAGAAAATTTAGTTAAGTTTATTTTTATGAATGAAATATTTAAATGATAAATAAGGAATTCCCATCATAATTGGAATTCAATCATTTAAATGGAAAAGTCAAGTTTTTATCATATTTGGATTAATGGACATTTTTATTCAATTTTAAGAGAAATTTTAGTTAAATTTATCCACATGAATAGATTTAAATGATGAAAGAGGAATTCCCATCATATTTGGAATTCAATCATTTAAATGGAAAAAGTGGAATTTTTATCATATTTGGATTAATGGACATTTTTATTCAAATTTAAGAGAAATTTTAGTTAAATTTATCCATGATGAATAGATTTAAATGATAAAAGAGGAATTCCCATCATATTTGGAATTCAATCATTTAAATGGAAAAAGAAGAATTCTTGGTATATTGGAATATTGAATATTTTTATTTAATTTAAAGAGGAATTTTAGATAGATTTAATTTATGATAAAAGAGGAATTCCCATGATATTTGGATTGCACTCATTAAATGAGAAAAAGAAGGATTTGAATTAATTTCTAGTGTCAAAAGATGAATTTCCACCATAATTCTACCTAGGAAATTAAGGTCGAGAAATTAAGTGATAGAAAGAATATCTTTAGATATTTTAATTGGTTAAATCACTAAATTGGTATTTACCCAAAAATAGATGTTTATCTGAAGGGAATCCTTGTTAGATTTAAACCGAATGAATTTGGTTAGACTACGAGAGGGACGGAAAGTAAACCTACTTGTCCATCTCTCGATCTGAATCAAGCAAAAACTTCGTGATCGATTCCAGTTCCTAAATACAAAGAATAGACTACCGTTGAACTAAACTAGTTTTCCTTTGACCGAAATCACCAAGAATCTAGTTGGACAATCAGTCAAATGATGGGTAGCTTACCCTGATGAGAGATCAAGGATCCTCATTATGAAACTGGGAATTATGGAAAAAGGGGTTTTGTGGAACCAATCTTAAACTGGGAATTTTACTTGCATTGGAACCTCTATTTTTCATTTAAAGGACTATTTTACGCCAGAATGCTGGAGGAAGCATTTGGCATGTATTTTACTAAGAGGAGGTTCGTTGTTTGTAATAGCTAGCAGGGAGTCATCGAGGAACGTCACTCGCGGCAAAGCCTGTCGAGTTCTTGACCAGCCTCGGTACGGTTAAAATGGTGTGCTTTTGGTACGATGGACGAGGACCGACGAAGTGGTCCCTGAGTGAACTGCTAGGACACCTAAGGAGGATCCTAGAGGGTTCTGACTAGGAGATGCACGGGCTCACGGTTGCTACGACACCCATGCATGTGTCGAGGAAGATTCGGATGGACTAAAGGGAAAGATTTTTATGAATCAAATTTTGATACTGGATCTCATTGGTTGGCGCTGGTCTTCAACGAAGAGTCCAGAGGACACATTTTGTAATACAATGGACTCAAAACTTTGGAGGATGATGATCAATAATATTATGATTTCTATCGAAGGATTATTTTAAAGCCAGTCGAATCTATTATAAATGGCAATTTCATATTAGGTGTGTATGTGGTATGCCTACCTTAATTTTTGCATGAATCGTGGCTAGGGGGCTTGGGAACTCTTTTCCTCGGTAGGTACCCGGGCAAAACACAATCAAATCTTTATAAAGGAATTCCACCAATACAGTGGTCGGGTGGTTGGCTAACCCATGGGCCAGTTGGGGTTAGGTTGGATCGGAGGATTCCTGCAAAACAATTAAGATGCAATTAGTTACATTAGTTAGATTAAGTCTTAAGAAGACCTTGTTCTGTGGGAGGGGATCAGCAGTTGTGCCACGTTAAAGGAGGAAAAAAAGCGGTGATTCCATGGACCAAGTGTAAGTCTCTTCTTGATTTGACCATGTGACTTCAGGTTTTCGGTCAGATCAATTTAACTAGTTGACTTTGACTCATTAGATTGATTCCCCTGTTAGAAGATTTTCCCATGGAGGAATCACCCGTGCCTTCCGGGCGAGGAGTTTTTCCGGGCTCGGTTTCGGAGGAACCGTCGGGCTAGTCTCTCGTCCGGACATCCGCCGGCAAGGCCTCGAGTGTGGATCCCCGGCCCGCGCGAGAGGCCGACGCTGCTTCCACCGTCGGGGCCCCCGAAGGGGGAAGGGGTCTAACATGAAGGAAATTCTCTTAAGGATAGCAAGAGATACATGGGAATTCCAAATAAACCATCAATCTTACAAACATGTCTATAGATTTTGAGCTTGTTGCTGCCCAAGAATATGGTAGTACACATATAAAACAAATTCTTTCATTTAGAATTTGATTGAAGTCCATTGTTGAGATCATGATTACGTGTGTAATTTGCTCACAAATGGAGAAGGAGGCATTTAAGTATTTGGTCTCAGGTGAAGAGTCATTGGTCTATTGTCATCATTTGAGGACAAGAAAGAGATGATAGAGAAGTGCTTGAAATTTGCCACAGAAAAGAAAGACATTCATGAGTGGGCATATTTACCCATTCTAAACCAAGAACAACCACTAGAAGACATCTAAGAAATCAATCCTTTACAAGTATGGGAGAATATACCATTCAAAGCAATATATCTAGAGATACATTAGATAATTTTCTAGGTGCAAAATTTGCAAGGACCAAGAACTCTAAGTTGATGATACATGTCATTAATGAAAATCCTTAGATACTTTGTAATCGTTTTCCAATAGTTTAGACTTGTAATAGACGTAGAGTTGGACTTATATAGTTAATTTCTCATTACTGAATAAGTGTCATTTTGAGGTGGTTGACAACTATGGTCTTAGACCATAAGTGTCATTTTGAGGTGGTTGATAAGTTATGGTCTTAGACCATAAGTGTCATTTTGAGGTGGTTGATAACTATGGTCTTAGACTTATACTACATGTAATATCTATTGGATGCCATGATGAGATGGTTTTGGATCAATATTTATAGAAAGTATTGAGTACCATGAAACGTTGGTTTATGGATGTCATGCTGAGATGTTTTTGGATCGATATATATAGAAAATATTGTAATCATGGTCTGCAATATGCATGCATAGTAGACAATGTAATCATGGTCTACACTATGAACTTACATATCCATGCATGAGGATGTGCACTTTGAACTTACATAAAGCCTACCCCATGATATGCCCTATGAGCTTACATATCCATAGTAGACAATGTAATCATGGTCTACACTATGAACTTACATATTCATGCCTAATGATGTGCACTTTGAACCTACATAAATCCTACCCCATGATATGCACCATCATCCTTGACGTGTCTTGACTAGAGAGTATTTAAAGCGGATAAATTTGTACTTGACAAAGAGTGTGGACATGTAAGTATACAGGTAAAATCAACTTGTATTGGAGTGCAAAGCTACGAAAAAAGTGCATGAATTTTTGAAAGAGTTTATGGGACCTATACTCCATCTTGTTCAATTTAGTAAGTATTTCAATTTGACATTTATTTTTTTGGAAAGTTAATACTAGTTTTTATTTTAACTTTTAGTCCAAGTGTCTACCATATGATTTTCCTTAACTCTATCTCCCTAGAAAGTCCTCACATGTCTAGTTTATGCTATAGTTCGTGTTGAATCTAAGTTTTTTGGTGTTCTGGGATTTCTCCATCTCCTCCTCTTTCACCTTTATCTTAAAACAATCTTGTGCAAAATCATCTCCTTATTGCAAAAGAAGCATACTTAGTCCATTTTCTTGTTGGAAGAATTCTTTCTTGATTTTCCCTTTACCTTCCCTTGCCTTTGCTTTGATCATTAAAATGGGCTTGCCACCTTCTTCTTGGTCACAAATGCATTCTCATATCCCCACTTTTATTACCTCTATCATGTGCATAATCATTGGAGTGCCATTTGGACATGGATCACAGCATTAGCAAGCTAAGGGGTAGGTTTGGAAGAGATCATGAGCCAAGGAAGCTACCCAAGAGAGCTAGGAGCAAGCACCCAATTGTGGAGCTAATTGGAAAGTTGGTGGTACCTTTATGGAGATTAGTGTGCTACACCCACCAACCCTAGACTGGATGATTAGCAGTCATGCATCTATTTAAGAATGGGCCAAGGTTAGCATTTAGTGTTTGATTGTGGAACCAGAGTTTAGGGAGTGAGGCAAGAGCGAGGAGCCTAAATGTGCAGTTTAGCACAAGTCTCGGGACATAAATACAACCTTTTGTTCATGCATTGTACCTTAATGCTATCATGAACTCGTCCAATCTCAGTCTAGGTGTGAGTTTATAGCATTGTACAATATTTAGTAAATTAGGTGAATGCTTCTTTGGTCTTTGTGTAATTGCAAGATTATGTTGTTAATCAATATTTAATGATTGTTCAATATTGCACAATCAATATTCTTCCACAATACTCATGTTGCATTAGTATTAGAGCCAGGCTTGTAATCTAGAGTTATCTAATCCGAGTTGTCGAGTGTGTTCCAATGGAGGAGAGTGCAAGTTCTAAGATGGATACATGCTCATTAGGGCCAAAAATGGAAAAAAAGGGCCGTGTAAGGATTGGATTAACTTTCTTAATCAAAGTGATTTAACTAAAATAGTAGAGATAAATAGCTATATTAAATGCATCTCTTTTACCTATATTTAGAGGAGAGTGTCTTTAATATGCCATCCATCACGTATCTATAGCCTTTAATTCACCTACTATCCTTTTAGCGGCCCTCTTACCTACTTTAGTACAAGTTTTCTAAAATAAGATAATTTCAAATATTTGAGTACATAACATGCTTCTCTCTTCCATAGGGCATGATGCGAGTTTTTCCCTCTCTTTTCTTTCTATTGACTTTTTTCTCTCCCCACCATCTCTTGCTTTCTCTTTGGATCATTTTTATTGCTATGGTGACTACTCCAAGAGTCGATCTCGACACTTAAAGAAAAGACGCCATATCAACTTAGTACTCGTCGACAAAGAATATTACACGTGGAGAAGTATTTATCACAAAGCTCTACATGATGAGGCTGAAGCTTAAAGGCTACATGCAGAAGGAAAGAAGCATGTATATTTTGTGGGTTCAAGGAAGTCTATCCCGCTTGACCCATCAACTAGTAAGCCTCCATCATTTAGCACCTTGCATGATCTTGTTCGATTCATTGGGGATGGTAGAAAAGGCTTATTTTGATATTTCTCAAGATTTAATAATCAAGCTACTATTTTCCATTATCAACACACAAACATGGCTGAAACTATGCTTGGTGTGTACAAGCAATCTGTTAAAGGACTAGAAGACATCGTGATCTCATAAACTCAACGTGTAAATGAGTTGGAAAGGCTAATTTAGTCATCTCAGGAAGAGGTAACAAAGCTTAGACAAACTAACCCAAAATTAGAGGAGCATGCACTCCAAAAAACCCAACTAAAAAGCACTCCTTTTGGGTTAAGAGTGAGATCTAGATAGTTTAAAAAAGTTACATGCCTTGGGGGTGCTAAGAAGAAACGGATGAGGCTTGCTCAAAGCTACATGAATAGTGTGGGAGGTTTCTACTTGGAGAATCCTCTAAATAGAATTTCTATGATCAAATCTTCTATATATAAAAAATGACATGATTGAAATGCTCAAGCTCTCGCAGTGTGCAGGGCTTCGAAGGAAGGTAATCAAGGAAGTATTTAATGACTTTTGTAACTTGGTCAAGCCTGATGAGGTAGTGTACGCATGTGGCAAGGTTTCAATAATCGGAAAAGGATATAGAGCCATATCAAATCTACTCATCCAAGGTATGAAGCCTCATCGTCTTCGTGTTCAGCTTACCCTGACCACATATATAGCAATGGCATGACACCAACAGAATTTGGCTATTCCAGGGTCCGTAGGTGAATACAAACACATTGTGACGGTTTAATGACTGTAGAAAAGCAAAAAAAAAATCAATATTCAAGTACGACATGTATAATAACATATTTACAGATGTTAGAAGAGTCCAATCAGCCATGGTGAAGTTCTATCAATGCACAATAGAGAACTGTGAGGGTAATCTTATTTTTGTTATCAAGCTTGATGATGCACAAATTCTCAAACATCAAAAAATGGAAAGAATCAGTATAGGGCTGATGAACAAAGCTTTAAATTATGCCCAAGAAGGTAACGAAGACCAGCCACATAGCGCACAGTCAGAGATGGAACTATGGTACATAGGGGCAACTACAGTGCTAGATGAGAGTCATGATACTCTCATTTGGTTGTTTTGGCACACAGAAATTCCAAGTGTCATTGATGCTCAAAATAAAGAAGAGATGCTTATGGTGGATGGGGTAGGAAATTTTATAGTTGAGTGGCACATGAGTGCCGACTTGAAAGCATTGAAGTGCATGTATGGGGTGTGTGGTGGTCCTAGATGTGCAAACCCATGCCTCTATTGCATGGCAAGAATGAACGTTCCAGATTGGTACAACCCTACAATGGATTGTACAAAGCCTCCATCCAAAGATAATACAAAGCATGTAACTGGTGATAAAGACTACACTAAGGCTAAAGGGAAATCAAAGACCAGGAGCAAGGGAAAGTCAACAAAAATAGCCGAATTCAAGGGTGAATCATGTATTGTGCCTGAGGATCCCATACTTCCTATAAAGCTAGACAGATTCCACATTTGTACTTTACATGCACAAATTAGAATACTGGATAAGCTATTAAAGCTTCATCTTGACTATGCTCATTCCATTTTGCCATCAGAGCTATCGGATGCATGTTTAGAGCAATGTGAGATTTTACTGTCTAACACGAGCTTTCATGGTGGACATTTGCAACTTAAAAAGGATGACAAGAAATCAGGTACCATTGGTGATGTTCTGGCAGATGTGTCAATGGGAGGAGCCAAAGCTATGAGGTTCTTGTTAAACTATGAAACAAACAAGCTATAGCAGTATGGGAATGTTGGAAATTTCTATACGAGCACACAACTAACCAAGATAGTGATCCAAGGATGACAAAGCTTTGTATGAGGGTCTAGATAGAGCTTGATAATTTTAAAAAACTCTTACGTAAGCAAACGACTGAAGGTGATCATGCAAGTCGATTTGAAACAACAATCAAGTTACTTGTGGAAACAATTGTAGCTACCTAGGGGAAGGACATAACCTTCTACCTAGTAAGAGTTTTTACTTCATATAATTCATACATTGACTAATTAATATGATATAAAATGATTACTAATATGTTTTTTTATATGTGAAGCATATTTTGTTTGCACATGGCCCATACTTTGTGAGGAACCAAGGGCCTCTTGCTACATGGAATATTCAAGGCATGGAAAAATCACACTATGCTGCACGTATCAACTATTTTTGTACAACTCGACATGGTGGTGGAAAAACAAACAAATGCACTATGAGAGCTTTTCAACACATTCTACCAAAGGAAAATGCAATGATTCAATGAAATTCTTAAAAATCAGGTTAGTTTATACATCACAAAAATAATCACTGTTATTAACATTAATATATTATAAACACTCTTCATGCTAAATAAAGTGTATCTTTATGTGCAGGATGGTGATTGAGACGATGGAGAAAAAGTCAAAGTGACGCAAATTGTAATAAAAATTATTCTCAATACAAGTAGGAAAAGACTTTTAAAAATGTTTTCTTCTTTTTCACTTCAACTGTTTGACTTCCTCAAAAGAGACAACCCTCCTTTTCGGGGCTTTCTTTGGGCAGTTGTTTTCCCTCGTCTTCGGATAGTTGTTTAGCCTCGTCTTCTTTGGGTAGTTTACCTCTATACCTTAATAGCTTTTGGCATTGATAGCCTCTAAGAGCATGCGTATTAAAACCAGGAACTATCTTTGCATATGCCGCATAACACAAAACATATGCTGCCCTCAATGCCCACATCCTTGGTGGATATCCAAAAATACATATAGCTTCCTCCTTCTCTATTAGCATTATCTTTTTTGCATTGTGTTGTATTCTTCCATATCCTAAGTATGATGACATAACCTTTAAGTCCATCAATGAAATGCGTGGGCTGAGTCTTTACCAACAAAAAATTTGTTTAACTCCACCACGACTGAGGAATCCATCTTCATCTGCTATCTCAAGCTATTAACAAAGAAAAAAACGGCTTTACAACAATAACAATCTTAAAAAAAGATTTGCATTTATTCTTATAAATACCTTTTTGTTCTCATCGTCAACAAGTTGCCTATCCTCCCACAAGAACCTTATGGAGGCATCTCTTCTTCTGAACATGGAATCCTTGGTTGCTCCCTTCCTATATTAGAGATTCCCATGCTGATGAGTGGGAGTGAGGGTGAGTGGTGTGCGTAACCTTTATTGATTACGTGAGTTAACATGAGCTTTAAGTGGCAGCGATCGTGGGGGAGTGGGTGGTACCTCACACGTGCTCATGCATGTCCTCGTACCATGTGATAGGTGACGAGGTGCATGCATGGAGGGTCTCTAGGAGAATCGATCAGATGAAGGTGATAATGGATGGGGGGATTGGGGGGATGGTGGGGTTGCTGAGATGAAGAGGACGCGGGTTAACGATGAGCGATGAGGAAAGGGATCGCAAACAAGAAGTCCTCGCCCGAGAGAGTATTCGAGTTTATCATCATGCAAGCCCAAAAACCGTTAAATAAGAGGTGAAAAGGTATGTTTACAAGTGTCTTCTAAGTTGGTGAGGAGCCAGATTGAATTGTTCTCTTTTTGTAGCATGATTATCTACTGCTCAGGTAAGATTACTTTAAATTTGAGGTAGCACGATTATCTACTGCTCAGGTAAGATTACCTTGAAATTTGAGGTAGCACGATGCTTACAATCTCATGTCTTGCATGAGACTGTAGTATCTCAGGTCTTTTATCTAGGAAAAGGCTCCTTTAATGTTATTTTTAATAAGATGCAAGTGGTCCTTGATCTTTTTGCTAGAGCCCCTCTGTTCATGGATCATAGGCTTATGCCGCTTTGATTCCTTTTGATCCTTTCTTTGATGTCAACAAAAGTTTAATCGAATCTTTGCCTGTATGGGTTGAAATCATTGGGTTGTTGCTATGGCTTCGTTCTGCCTTAAAGGATATTGCCAGTGCAATTGTGCCGGTATTGTATCTGCCCACCACCAAGGATGATGCTAGCAATAAGCAAGGCAATAGTGTTTGTATTGCTTGGAAGAACAGAATAGTTGAAACCCCTAAATCAATAGAGTTGGATTTAGGTGAATTAGGAAAGTTGGAGATGAAGTTAAAATTTGGTCCCTTTCCTGGTGCATGCTTTAAATGTGTGGGTTTTGGGCATATTTCTAGGAACTGTGGTAAGGGGAACATGGTGAAAACGGAGGATGAAAACTCGAGCAACTCAGAGAATGAGAAGAAAAGGGGGGAGATAGAATGAGAAGAAAAGGGGGGAGATAGAAGGGGATAAGGGTAAAAGACTAGGGGACAAGGGTAAAAATATTGAAGAGAACATTGAGGATTCTGGAGGTGAGGGTGGTTGGGAAGAAAGTAAAGGGGAAAATGAATGTGAGACAATCTAAGGATGAGGCTAGGAAAAAAGAAAGTGGGGGTGGCATGTATTAATCAGGGTAGTGGCTTGAGTCCTATGATGTATTCTAATCCTTTTTCTCCATTAGGGGATGATGATAGTGGAACTTCTACTGTTTAGAAATTTAACTAGCAGCAGGTGGAGGAAGATTGGAAGGGGATTCAAAAAGAAGGAGATCAAGGGGGTAGTGGGGAAGAGGTAGAAATGGTTCCTAAAATATCCCTCTCATGAATTCTATTAAAATAAGTGGGTGTTCGTGGAATATTAAGGGAATAAAGGATAAAAAGAAGAGTGTTGTTTTTTGGAATCTAATTAAGGAGTGGGATTTATCTATCTGTGCTATTTAGGAACATAATCTGTTTGGGGCTAAAGTTTTGAAAAAGGATAAGCTTAGGGATTGGAATGTTTTGTATGGGGAGTGAAAGGAGGGTTTGTGGTGTCATGACTATTATTAAAAAAAGCTTATGTCCTACTATTATAGCTAACCACTCTACTGGGAGGATTTTGGTAGTGGAAATTGATTTGGAAGAAGAAAATATTTGGATAGTTAACTTATATGGAGCCCACAACCATAAAGTAAGGAGTGGAATGTGGGAACGGATAGCTAACTTGAACTGCCAGGGTCACTATATCCTCATGGGAGACTTTAATATGGTTCAGGAACAAAGGGATAGATGTGGGGGGAGTACTGTGCTGATGGGCCATGAAAAGGTGAAACGGGAAGGATTAAAAGGTAAATTAGGTTTGAGAGATGGTTGGGAGATGGGGGATTGGAACTCTGACCCAGGGCATACCTATTTTAGCTTCCAATACTTTGGTTCTTCTTCTAGGATTGATAGGGTCTTATTCAGCCCCCAACAAGCCACTTGGATACCTCATACTCTTAAAATGTCTATTCACTCCAACACTACTCTCTCTGATCATATGACCCTTAGGTGGGGATGGCATGTTCTTGGTGGAGATGAGGTTGAATTGAGGAAGTTCCCCTCTAGGAAATTAAGGGTGAATAACTTGCTCTTAAAAGATGAGATGTTTGTCCAGCAAATTGAGGAAGCTATAGGGAGACTTAAAGGTAGAGGATATGTGCAAGGGTCTTTGAGATTGTTTGCTAATGAAATGCAAGGCATAATTAGGGGAGTTGGGAAATTAAGTGCCGAGGAGGGTAGACAGGAAAGAAAAAGATGGGGGGATCTCTTGGAATCTCTTCATAAGAAGAGGCAGCTAGGGAAATTAACTATTGAAGAGACTGATTGGTATTTCAAATGTTTGGTTGGGCTTAGAAGTGAGGATGAGAAATGCTTCAAGAAGAAAGAATCTAGATATAAGTGGAAAACCTTTACCAAATAAAAAGAAACCTGATGAGTATTTGTTTAAGCTATCTAAAAAGTTGAGAGGTAAAGAGGTGGTAGGAAGGATACTGGATGACAATGGGCAAGAATTGAAAGAGTTGAATCTAATAGCTAGGAAATGGGTGGAGTACTTAGGTTCTACTCTCAGTCTCAACGGAGGATGTGTTAGCCCCCACCAGAAGGGTCCAAACTGAATCTAAGATTCTAGAATAGGTCAATACGAGTCTGGACACTAATAGAGCTAAATAGCTTGAAAGGGACATTGAAATGGAGAAATGTTGGGAGGCTCTTCTGAGATTGGGGAGATGTAACATACCCATTGTAAATAACAATGTACTTGCTTCAGAGTTGAAAAATGTAACATACCCATTGTAAATAACAATGTACTTGCTTTAGAGTTGAAAAATATAACATACCCATTGTAAATAACAATGTACTTGCTTCAGAGTTGAAAAATATAACTTAGTTTGTCATTTTTACAATCAGAAAACTTTTATTTTTGAAAACTGAGCCATTTTTGCTTAGAAATTTGTAATTTTGAATCCAAATTTAGAATCTACGCGTAATTTTACGCTTAAAATAGTTTTTTCTGAACTAAAAACGGGTACCCGGAATGGGTTTAATTAAGCTTTTAAGCCTTTAATCTGCGAACTTCCGACCTAAAATAGTAACTATCCAGGCGTCTAATCAACGAACGGAACACGCCCCCATGATCACGGGGCAAGGCCGGACATTTTCGTCAAAAATTTTTTTTGACCCCCCAGGGCGACGGCGGGCGGCCGGCGTGGGCCCCACCACCACAGGCGCCGCCCGTGAAACGACCGACAATCCACCCGGGACACCCAAGTGTGTACACGACCTAGACGCACCCTCCAGCACACCCCTACACGTACCCCCTCCTCCCAGAACCCTCTATCCACAGGTGTCGCGCTCTCTCTCTCTCTTGGGGACACCTCCACCCCCATGTGTCACACTTTCTCTCTCTTCGAGACACCTCCACCCCCAGGTGTCTCACGCCCACACTCTCTCTCCCGGACACCTACACCACCTAGGTGTCACCTTCCCGCACCCGGACGTCCACCCTCCATGTAAGATTCCTCCCCAGCCTCTCAAAATGTCCAACATATTCCCCTGTAATCAATTCCCTCTTCAGAAATATAAGAGATCTCGTCTCTGCCTGTTTTGACATAGAGAGAGAATATTCAGATTATGAATATTTTTGGATAGAAAAATAACTCATCTTATTAAAATAAGTTCCCCTGAAACAGAAATTCAAAAAGAACTTTTCAATGTGCAATTAGAATTAATTGAAAATGGATATGAAGGATCTTAGCCTAAGGGTCTAGATTTTCAGAAATTTTGGATTATGGTTCAATTAAGGTTCCTATGGACCAATAAGATCAATCCATGTGTGGGGAGGAGATAAATCCAATTTTGTAAAAGATGATACCCAAAAATGAGTAAATGCTCACATAAGATGAAGAGTTGACTATGTACAAGGTTTATTAGTAAGAAACTATGAGTAATATAAAAAATATGAGATATTTTGGGTATCCAAAAATGAGTAAATGCTCACATAAGATGAAGAGTTGAAAATGTACAAGGTTTATTAGTAAAAAAACTATGAGCAATATTAAAAATATGAGATATTTTGGGTATCCAAAAATAAGTAAATGCTCACATAAGATGAAGAGTTGAAAATGTACAAGGTTTATTAGTAAAAAACTATGAGCAATATTGAAAATATGAGATATTTTGGGTATAATGATTCCATTTTGACACATATGTAAGGAAGGGGAGTCCATTAAAGGAGGTGCATATTTCACATGCTTGAATGAGTTTTAAACTCATAAATAATGTGATATTTTATCTCTCCTCTCTCCTAATTCAAGTCTAGTTGCAAAAAGTTAGCTCAACTAACCTAAAAATGGTCAAAAATTGACCAAACTGAGTTGGAAAATTCTAGAATCAGTTTGTTTGGTTAGGAGCTCACTTTTTCCTATAAATAGAGGCCTTCCCCTTTGTTGAAACTCAACAATGTCTAATTCATTGTTACTCTACTCCACCCAAGCCAAAAACTATGAATTTGTTAATAATTCATTAGTTTTTGACATTTCCCTCTTCCAAAGATTGGTGGCCACTCTTGTTCAAACAAGAGTTGAACCCTCAAACCATCAAGCCAAAGGAAAGCTATCAAAGTCATTAGTAAGTTGGTGGTTCTTCTTTCTTTCAATTATTTTATGGATTTTTATGGTTTTAAAATGGTTTTTATGCTTTATGTCTTCTCTATAATGTTAGGCCTCATTACAAAAGGCATTCCCCTCTCTTCTCTAACAAAACCAACCATTCTCTATCCTAGGTGAATGGTTAAGTGATTAATGTCAATTTTTATAATGTTTATCTCAATTAAGTGGAAAAAAAAATGTTTACTTTAGGATAATTTCAATATTGGTGTACTTTTAATTAGTTTTAAAGACGTAGAAAATTGAAAAATAGTCAGCTATACAAAGGAGGTTATGGCGAAATTTTTAGAATTTAGTAAAAGAAAATTCATCTTTTATTTTTATTATAAAAGTGTTACTTTTAGCATAATTGAATTTCATGCATAGAGGTATGCATAAGAGATGAATATTTTATTATAAAAGAGTTACTTTTAGCTTAATTGAATTTCATGCATAGAGGTATCCATAAGAGATGAATATTTTATTATAAAAGAGTTACTTTTAGCTTAATTGAAATTCATGCATAGAGGTATGCATAAGAGATGAATATTTTATTATAAAAGAGTTACTTTTAGCATAATTGAATTTCATGCATAGAGGTATGCATAAGAGATGAATATTTTATTATAAAAGAGTTACTTTTAGCTTAATTGAATTTCATGCATAGAGGTATGCATAAGAGATGAATATTTTATTATAAAAGAGTTACTTTTAGCTTAATTGAATTTCATGCATAGAGGTATGTATAAGAGATGAATATTTTATTATAAAAGAGTTACTTTTAGCATAATTGAATTTCATGCATAGAGGTATGCATAAGAGATGATTATTTTATTATAAAAGAGTTACTTTTATCATAATTGAATTTCATGCATAGAGGTATGCATAAAAGATATGGGAAGTGATAAGATGTGATAAGATGCATATGAGATGAGTTAGGATGTGATAAGATGAGTTAAGAAGTGATAAGAAATGTATGTGATGGGATAAGATGTATATGGGTTGTGATAGGGTGAGATTATGGATGTGAATGTGGAGGTGGATGTATGCATGTAGATGTGAATGTGAATGTGGATGTATGGATGTGAATGAGGATGTGGATGAGGATGTGGATGTAGATGCATGGATGTAGATGTGGATGTATGCATGTAGATGTAGATGTATGAATGTGAATGTGAATGTGGATGTGGATGTATGCATGGAGATGTGGATGTATGCATGTAGATGTAGATGTATAGATGTGGATGTGAATGTGGAGGTGGATGTATGCATGTAGATGTAGATGTATAGATGTGGATGTGAATGTGGAGGTGGATGTATGCATGTAGATGTAGATGTATGGATGTGAATGTGAATGTGGATGTGGATGTATACATGGAGATGTGGATGTATGCATGTAGATGTAGATGTATGAATGTGGATGTGGATGTGTGCATGTAGATGTGAATGTACGCATATAGATGTGGATGTATGGATGTGAATGTGCATGTAGATGTGGATGTGAAAATAGATGCATGGATGTAGATGTGGATGTATGGATGTGAATGTGGATGTGGATGTGGATATATGTATGGATGTGAATATATGATATGTGATGTGAAGGAATCTGAAGTGATGAGATGGAAAATGATGTGATGGGATGAGTACACATATAAATGGAATGTGGAATAAGTAATGTGGATTGATGAGGGATAATGTGGAAAAATGAGAGTTTATATAGAAACTGTATTTGTAAACTGTTTGTAAATGCTGTTTGTAAATGACTGTTTTATGTCAAGAATGCTGGGAAAGCATTTTGACCGTCTTGTGATTAAGATCGTGGAGACCTAACTGATAAAGTTGCAACTGTTGATGACGGAGAGTTAATGGAGGACGTCTCGCATAGCAAGGTCGACCAAGGTCTTGACCAGCCTCGGTTCGATTAAAATGGTGAGCTTCCGGTACGGTGGATGAGGGACCAAGGAAGCGGCCTATGAGTGAAGCGTTAGGTCATCTGCGAAGGATCCTAGAGGGCGCTGACCATACGGTGCTCGGGCTCTGGGTCACCTAGGATACCCACGCATGCGTCAAGGAAGATATTGGAACAAGGAGTAAGAGTTGTTTTCTGAAATCGGGCATGGATCTGGTTGATTGACCTTGCTGGTCTTCAATGGATGAGTCCATGGCTCTTTATATGGATCTATTGGTTGATCTTGCTGATCTTCAACGAGAGTCCATCTTGATTTTTATAAGTGATTATATTGTCGAGTATTATGGGCTAGGAACTATTGAAAAGGCCCCTGAGTGGACAGGTGGTGAGCGTTCTGGTTGCCAATGATGCCATAGATACTCTGATGAAGGATTGATGGGAAATTAATAATCAACCGGATAATTTGGAAGATTGTGATCAGTGATACTATGGTTTTATTAAAGGATTGTTTTAAAACTGGTTGAATCTGTGAAAAGGCAATTTCATATTGGGTGTGTAAGTGGTGTGACTAGTTTTATTTTTGCATGAACTTCCGGCTAGGGGGCCTTGGAACTCTTTTCCTTGGTACCCGGGACAAAACCTAACCAAATTCTTAATTGGATCCCATCACTACAGTGGTTGGGGGGTTGGCTAACCCATGGGACTTGATGGGGTTAGGTTGGACTGATGGATCCGTAAATCGAGACTCAATTTCTGTTATTACGATAGATGAAGTAAATCCCGGATAGTAATTGTTCTATGGATAGGAATCAACGGCTGTGCCTCTTGATGGGGAAAAAAGCGTTGATCCCAATGATCCAAGTGCAAGTTTCTTCCTTGATCTGGCCGAATATCTTTATAGGTGCAGTCGGATCAGTTTGATCACTAATGGTCTTGACTACGTTAGAGTAAAAAGTTATCCTGGAGGAATCGCCCGTGCTTTCCGGATAAGGGAAGTTTTTCCGGGTTCGGTTTTGGAAAAACCGACGGATTAGTCTTTTGTCCGGATATCCGTGGACGAGGCCCCGAGTGTGGGACCCTCCCTTGCGCAAGAAGTGCTACTTCCGCTGCTAGTACCCCGAATCCGTTGCACGGTGGGAATAGGGATCTCACACTCCAGCACCTATAAAAGGACCCTCCCAGCCCCCTTCTCCGAGCAAGGCCCCAGCAAGGCCCTAGGCGCAAGCCCTCCCTCAAGCTCTAGGACATGTCCTACACTCTTCTCCCCCCCGTGTGAATAGACTTAAAGTGTGCTTGTCCAACCCTTGCCTTACTCTTCCCTAGGCCTCCCTAGGCGTACACTCTTCTTAAGAGCTCTCCAAGTTAAGGACACCTCTCAATTCCCCCCCCATATGCGGCGACTTAAACTTAGGCTAAGAGGTCTTTCCTACCCATACGCCCAACAAGCTTTTCCTACCCCAAACGGACTCCGTTTTCGAATCCATTTGAACCAGTAGAATTCTCTCTTTTCTCTCCAAGTTCCCAACCTCTTATATTCACCCCGTTCTCTCTCTATCCTCTTAAAACTCTAGTGCTCCTATGGCGCCGAAACGCCGCCGAAATGAAGAACCACGCGTTGCCCAAGGAGGGAATGATGCAATCGACTTCGCCCCTCTTGAAGCGAATAGGCACGAAAACGATAACCAGGTTGGTCATTTAACAAGTTTAAGTAAAATTCTCTCTTATGAAGCTTAATGCAAAGATTCGAAATAATAGGAAAGGAACCAAGGTTAAACCCCTAGTATAGATGGCCTAAAGTACCTTATGGTTACTCTTAAGTAAAGTTATAAGAAAATAATCTTGCTTTTGAATCATTGTCTTTCCGAAACGATGGTTTTTGTTAATGTGTGAATTCATTGAATAAAGGCTATGTCTCTTTTTATTGGATATACTACTGGTTTATTGCTAACATGCAGGTACAGCTTCTCCCCCCCTTAGCTAACTCCGTGCTTGCCTGTGTAGCCGGGCGGAGGATATAGCGAGGTCGGGAGTCAGCCCAGGGCAATCCCCTCCTATGCCACTGGGAATTGGATTTCACCACCAGGGTGATGTATATATGTTGCCTAGTTCTATGGGTCCAGGCTAGTGCGGTGACTTAACCCCCACCTCATGAGGAGACATCCCCTCCAAAGGGCGAGAGGGTTTGGTACAAGCGGCAGTACCTGAGGGGGTGACAGGACGGCTTGGCCCTCATCGGCTGGCTGACGACGAGGGGAGATGGTCCGTGAGGTTTACCCAGCTGGTTGAGGCTGGAAGATCGAATTCTAGATCATCGGTGTGGTTGTGGTTGTGGTTGTGGTTGTGATTGGATTGTGGTTATGGTTATGGTTATGGTTATGGTTTGGACATGGAAGTTTGGATTGGAATATCGGCCCGGTTCCAGGGTCTTTATAAATATTTTTCACTGTAAGTATGTTTGTTGATTTCAATGTTGTGCTAAGGAAGATTTCTTTTAAGGAATCAAGTGTAATTAATTAACAAAGGAATTTGTTTTTAAGTGTTTCACAGTGTGGTAGGACTTAATTAGAAAACAATTGAACGGGTGAGTGTGTGGAAAGTGGGAGAATGGATGCCCTGACGGTACCATTCTAAGGATGGGTGGACCCGATCAGTCGGGTAGCTTTCTACTAGTCGTAACTTACGATACTTAGGGAATAGTAGAGTCCCGAACAAGACTTGTTTTAGGGGACCGAGCCAGCGGCCGTGCCTCATGAAATACGGGGGAAAAAGGTGTTGGCTTCCTTGAACCAAGTGTGGGTCTTGTTCCATCTCCACGCACATTCCGTGCTGGGGATTAGAATTTCCTTTAGGATGACTATGCTTCCCCTGTGAGATAGAGTTAGGTCCCTCCGTTGCTCGTAACCTCGTATTTCTACGAGATCGAGGTGTCGTCAATCGGAAAATAACACGAGACTTAACCGCCTATCAAAAGGATTCCCCCGCCCTACAAGTAGGGGTCCTTACACGTGGTATCAGAGCGGGTTTAGACTTGGGAGATTTCATATTGTATTCTCTTGTTGCTCTAGGAATTCTTGTTAAATTAATCTAGTTACGGCTGGACGCACGAGGACGAGATGGATCCCTATTCTCGCTTCCTGGTATTCCAATGCATGTTTATGACTGCTTGTCGCTCTTCCGAATTTGAGTTCCGTGACACTATGATGCACATTGTAGACAAGCTAACCCTTCCTCATTACACTCGCATCGAAAGGGGATGGAACAGAGTTGAGCATTGGCATCGTTGATCTACCTATTTCATCATTCGAGCTGAGCACGTCGGCAATCTCACCAACGACTTGAGGCGGATCCGATATGCCGAGATGTTGCGGATGGTTCGCCTGTTCTGGTTTATTGGCACTCCTCGTAACACCTATGTCACTATCGATGGGAATCGCATGTTGCAGAATCGATGGGTTTATGATAGTGTGACTCAAGTTGTATCCCCTGATAGAGTAGCCGTTACCCGTCTTTCTAGACGTGGTTTACCTCCCCTACCAGAGACTTATCGAGTTCTTGAAACCATGGGAGAACCCCCCTACTTTTTCAATGCTACCACCGCAGATCTTTATTAGGTTCCCTAGAGGACTACCATGTAAATAAATAAGATTGGATTTAGTTCAATCCTTGTAAATGGCTTGGTTCACTTGTAAATATTAAAGCTTGGAATAAAAGGTTTTGATTTTCACACTCATTGTCTTATGTGTATTAAACCGCCTAAGTGACATGATTCTAAATTTAGCTTCATATTGATAACCAGGATCGTCAACTTCTTGCTCCCAATGCATTATATACAGATATATAGGAGAAGAAGCTTCTCCTCAAACAAATGCAACCTCCCTCATTTAATGGGGCAGGTTCAAAGATTGAAAGGGATGCAGAAGTTTGGATAGAAGCCATGGACGATTACTTTTCGGCTGCTGGTACAGGAATTAGGAATCAATCCATGCTTGCCAGATTCCGTCTTACCGGGGACGCCAAACTTTGGTGGAAGCAATGGTGCCGAGATAAGGGCATCACTGAAGATACCCAAACCTGGAGTGACATTAAGCAAGCTGTGAAGGGCCGTTATCTTCCCCCATCTCATGAATCTATTAAGATGAATGAGTTCTTCAGCCTCAAGCAGCTTAGCTTAACCTTGGAGGAATACTACTCAAAATTTGTCACACTTGGCAAATATGCTCCACCTATGTCGTAAGTGGCCCGATTTTGCCAAGGGCTGAATGAACCTTTGGATTCTCGCCTTGAAGCAATGAGGCCAACTACCTTGCAAGATGCTCTTACCCGAGCCAAACCTCTGGCTAAAGAAGTAAAGAGTGGTCAAGCAAAGAGGAGAGTCTATCCTGAGTCTAACCCAAGGGGGCGCCTCAAAGGGGGCGCCTCAGAGGAATTACCAATCGAATTTCCGCCACAACACTATTGGTCAATACCCCAATAATTTTATCCCCCGCAGTTATGCTAATTCCACTTCAGAATCCTATGGGGACCAAAGGTGCTTTTATTGCAATGAAGTTGGCCACTTCCGGAATGAATGCCCCAAACTTGCAAGACCCTCTCTCAATCCTAGTGTCATTGCTGCTCCACAAGGCGGCCGGGTAGTTCAAGGTCGTGGGATTCCTAATAACCGCCAGGCTGGACGAGGTGGTGGTGGACGTGGTAGAGGTCGTGGAGTGACTGCCCGTGTCTGCTCTATGATTGGTGAACCGACTTTAGAGATGGAAGAAGAAGAGCAAGCCACCATTCACGCAGCTGTAGAACATCAAGGACCTAATCAGCAGTTTTCTGTTATCCAAGCTCTGGCTACTTATCAAGGTAGATCTTTCCAGCTCTTGATTGATTGTGGTAGTATGCATTCATTTCTTTCTCCAAAATGCTTGCGTAAGTTACAGTTAGATCAAAAACCAACCCAAGCAATGATTGTTGAGTTAGCTAGTGGAAAAGAAGAAGTATCCCGACATTGTGTGGGAGATCTTGAATTTGAATTGGGTGGTGAATCAACCCATGGGTATTTCAGAAGCTTACCGTTAGGGATTTATGATGGAATCCTTGGTATGGATTGGTTAATTGCAAACAATGCTGACATTCACTGTGCTGAAGGAAGCATCACCTTTAAGAATAGTCAAGGACAGGTAGTATCAGCCTAGGGAAAAACAGGTAAACCCAAATTTCATTTGGTCAAAGCTAATCGCCTTCTTAAGGGAGTGCGCAAGGGCCAACAGATCTTCCTTGTCAAACTCAACAAGGTAGAAGAAAGCAACCCAGATTTAGAACCCTCTTGGCTCCAGGAGTTTTTAGATATCTTTCCAGAGGAACTTACAAAACTACCCCCATCTCGAGAAGTAGATCATGGGATTGAGTTGATCCCTGGGGCTGAATCAGTTTCAAGGAGACCTTACAAAATGTCTCTTCCTGAAGCCATAGAGCTCAAGGAACAACTTAGGCAGCTCATTGAGCAAGGATTCATTCGCCCTAGTAATTCCCCATGGGGAGCGCCTGTTCTTTTCCAGAGAAAGAAGGATGGCACGCTTCGTCTTTGTATTGACTACCGAGGCCTAAACAAGGTCACTGTCAAAAACAAATACCCCATTCCTCGCATTGACGAACTTCTTGACAGACTTTATGGATCCAAAGTTTTCTCCAAGATGGATTTAAGGTCTGGCTACTATCAAATTAGGATCAAGGAATCAGATATCTCCAAAACCGCTTTCAATACTCGCTATGGCCACTATGAATTTACAGTCATGCCATTCGGATTAACCAATGCTCCCGCCACCTTCAACCGCCTGATGCAGGATATCTTCCGACCCTACTTGGATGAATTTTTCCTTGTCTTCTTTGATGACATCTTGGTCTATTCTCAGTCAAAAGAGGAACATGAGGAGCATGTACGCAAAGTATTGCAAATACTGCGCGAACATAAGCTCTATGCCAAGAAATGCAAATGTACCTTCTTCACTTCCCAAATTGAATATCTAGGGTTCATTGTCTCCTCAGAGGGCATCTCAGTAGACCCTGCCAAAGTCAAGGATATATTGGAATGGCCCCCCTAGGATAGTCAAAGAAATCCGTGGGTTTCTAGGCATCACAGGATGGTATAGGATCTTCATCAAGGATTATGCCAAGATAGCCGCACCCTTAACTGATCTCCTCAAGAAGGAATGTAAGATAGTATGGTTACCAATCCACCAAATCAGTTTTAGCCAACTTAAGACTATCCTCACCTCAGCACCAGTTCTGAAGCTCCCTGACTTCACCAAAGAGTTTGAGGTTGTCACTGATGCTAGTGGCCTTGGTGTTAATTCAAGAAGGAAGGCCTGTGGCTTACACTTCTCGTAAGCTTAAACCCTATGAAGTCAATTATGCCACCCATGATTTGGAACTCCTTGCAGTTGTTCATTGTTTCAAGTTATGGAGACACTATCTCCTAGGCCGTAAGTTTCTGCTTGTAACTGACCACCAGAGTTTAAAGTGGATCTTCACCCAGCCCAATCTCAACATGAGGCAAAGGAGGTGGATTGAGATTCTGCAAGAGTTTGATTTTGATATCAAATTTTGTCCTGGAAAGGATAATGTTGTAGCAGATGCCCTCAGTCGCAAATCCTTCCTAAGTGCAATCTCTATGCCAAATAACCCCATCCTAGAGAAGGTAAAGCAGGTTTCACCTCATGACCCTGATTACCAAAAGCTAGTAAGCCTAGTTCACAAGGAGGCGCCCACAGAAAAGGAAAATGTATTGATCAAGGGATACACCCTCGATGATGAATGCCTCTACTTCACGCATAGGTTATGTATTCCCAAAGATCTTACACTGAAGAAGATGATCTTGTATGAAGCTCATGATAGCCCCGTAGCAGGACACCCAGGTTATGCAAAAACCTTGAATGCCTTAAGGAGAAGTTACTTTTGGCCTGGAATGAAGAGAGATATCCTTCAATACATCAGACAATGCCTTTCATGTCAAAGGATTAAAGCTGAAAGAATCAAAATGCCCGGGAAACTCCAACCTCTGGACAGATGAAGTGGGAATGTATCAGTATGGATTTTGTCACAAGTCTTCCCACAACACAGGGAGGATATGATTCTATTTTAGTAGTTGTGGATATGCTTACTAAAGTGACCCATATTATCCCAGTAAAGAAGACATTTAAATCTTCTGATATTGCCCGCCTTTTCATCAAGGAAATCTTTAGGCTTCATGGATTGCCAAAAAGAATAGTCAGTGAATGACCGGGACTCTGACTTCACTTCAAAGTTCTGGACATCATTATTCCAGGCTATTGGAACACAACTTTATTTCAGTACAGCTTACCACCCAGAAACAGATGGTCAAACTGAGAGAGCTAATCAGGTTATAGAAGACATCCTGAGAGCCTATTGTGGGCACATACCCATTGTAAATAACAATGTACTTGCTTCAGAGTTGAAAAATATAACTTAGTTTGTCATTCTTACGATCAGAAAACTTCTATTTTTGGAAAATGAGCCATTTTTGCTTAGAAATTTGTAATTTTGAATCCAAATTTGGAATCTACGCGTAATTTTACGCTTAAAATAGTTTTTTTTTGAACTAAAAACGGTACCTGGAATGGGTTTAATTAAGCTTTTAAGCCTTTAATCTGCGAACTTCCGACCTAAAATAGTAACTATCCAGGCGTCTAATCAACGAACGGAACACGCCCCCATGGTCACGGGGCAAGGCCGGACATTTTCGTCAAAAAAAAAATTTTGACCCCCCGGGGCGACGGCGGGCGGCCGGCACGTGGGCCCCACCACGGGCGCCGCCCGTGAAATGACCGACAATCCACCCGAGACACCCAAGTGTGTACACGAGGCACCCTCCAGCACACCCCTACACGTACCCCCTCGTCCCAGAACCCTCTATCCACAGGTGTCGTGCTCTCTCTCTCTTGGGGACACCTCCACCCCCATGTGTCACACTTTCTCTCTCTTCGAGACACCTCCACCCCCAGGTGTCTCACGCCCACACTCTCTCCCAAACACCTACACCACCCAGGTGTCACCTTCCCGCACCCGGACGTCCACCCTCCAGCACCTATAAAAGGACCCTCCCAGCCCCCTTCTCCGAGCAAGCCCCCAGCAAGGCCCTAGGCGCAAGCCCTCCCTCAAGCTCTAGGACATGTCCTACACTCTTCTCCCCCCCGTGTGAATAGACTTAAAGTGTGCTTGTCCAACCCTTGCCTTACTCTTCCCTAGGCCTCCCTAGGCGTACACTCTTCTCAAGAGCTCTCCAAGTTAAGGACACCTCTCAATTCCCCCCCCCCATATGCGGCGACTTAAACTTAGGCTAAGAGGTCTTTCCTACCCATAAGCCCAACAAGCTTTTCCTACCCCAAACGGACTCCGTTTTCGAATCCGTTTGAACCAATAGAATTCTCTCTTTTCTCTCCAAGTTTCCAACCTCTTATATTCACCCCGTTCTCTCTCTATCCTCTTAAAACTCTAGTGCTCCTATGGCGCCGAAACGCCGTCGAAATGAAGAACCACGCGGGCGCTGCCCAAGGAGGGAATGATGCAATCGACTTCGCCCCTCTTGAAGCGAATAGGCACGAAAACGATAACCAGGTTGGTCATTTAACAAGTTTAAGTAAAATTCTCTCTTATGAAGCTTAATGCAAAGATTCGAAATAATAGGAAAGGAACCAAGGTTAAACCCCTAGTATAGATGGCCTAAAGTACCTTATGGTTACTCTTAAGTAAAGTTATAAGAAAATAATCTTGCTTTTGAATCATTGTCTTTCCGAAACGATGGTTTTTGTTAATGTGTGAATTCATTGAATAAAGGCTATGTCTCTTTTTATTGGATATACTACTGGTTTATTGCTAACATGCAAGTACAGCTTCTCCCCCCCTTAGCTAACTCCGTGCTTGCCTGCGTAGCCGGGCGGAGGATATAGCGAGGTCGGGAGTCAGCCTAGGGCAATCCCCTCCTATGCCACTGGGAATTGGATTTCACCACCAGGGTGATGTATATATGTTGCCTAGTTCTATGGGTCCAGGCTAGTGCGGTGACTTAACCCCCACCTCATGAGGAGACGTCCCCTCCGAAGGGCGAGAGGGTTTGGTACAAGCGGCAGTACCTGAGGGGGTGACAGGACGGCTTGGCCCTCATCGGCTGGCTGACGACGAGGGGAGACGGTCCGTGAGGTTTACCCAGCTGGTTGAGGCTGGAAGATCGAATTCTAGATCATTGGTGTGGTTGTGGTTGTGGTTGTGATTGGATTGTGGTTATGGTTATGGTTATGGTTATGGTTTGGACATGGAAGTTTGGATTGGAATATCAGCCCGGTTCCAGGGTCTTTGTAAATATTTTTCACTGTAAGTATGTTTGTTGATTTCAATGTTGTGCTAAGGAAGATTTCTTTTAAGGAATCAAGTGTAATTAATTAACAAAGGAATTTGTTTTTAAGTGTTTCACAGTGTGGTAGGACTTAATTAGAAAACAATTGAACGGGTGAGTGTGTGGAAAGTGGGAGAATGGATGCCCTGACGGTACCATTCTAAGGATGGGTGGACCCGATCAGTCGGGTAGCTTTCTACTAGTCGTAACTTACGATACTTAGGGAATAGTAGAGTCCCGAACAAGACTTGTTTTAGGGGACCGAGCCAGCGGCCATGCCTCATGAAATACGGGGGAAAAAGGCGTTGGCTTCCTTGAACCAAGTGTGGGTCTTGTTCCATCTCCACGCACATTCCGTGCTGGGGATTAGAATTTCCTTTAGGATGACTATGCTTCCCCTGCGAGATAGAGTTAGGTCCCTCCGTTGCTCGTAACCTCGTATTTCTACGAGATCGAGGTGTCGTCAATCGGAAAATAACACGAGACTTAACCGCCTATCAAAAGGATCCCCCGCCCTACGGGTAGGGGTCCTTACAGGAGAGAAGTCTCCTAGGTGGGATGGTCTCTCTGTGGAATTATTTATTGCTTTTTGGCCCTCTCTTAAGGAGTTTATGTGGAGAATGTGCAGTGAAACTTTCAAGTCTGGCAAGCTAGATAGAGATTTAAAGGAAGGACTTGTGAAACTAATCCCTAAGAAGAATGCTTGTGACAAGTTCAATCATTGGAGGCCTATCACTTTATTGACTGTCATATATAAAATCTTAGCTAAAGTTAGGAGCTATTAGAGTATCCCCTACTTTATAGGAGATTATTAATGAAAAGTAGCATGGCTTTATCAACAACAAGGGGAGATCCATCTATGATAACATCTTTTCTGTAATGTTGGGTAGGGATATGGCCATAAAGACTGAACAAAAATGCATCCTTGTACAGATATATTTAGAAAAGGCATATGCTAGGGTGCAGTGGTCCTTTGTGGGGCTAAAGTAATAGATAAATTGGGGTTTGGGTCCAGAATGGCCACTTGTATATTTACTCTTACCCAAGGGAGCAAGTCTACCCAAGGGAGCGAGTCTAACCTACTACTGAATGGTAGAGTAATGGGAGGATTTGAGATCTTCAGATCTGTGAGACAAGGTTTCCCCCTTGATCCTCTTCTCTTTGCCATTGCCTCTTACCCTTTGATTAAAGCTCTTGAGATGGCTTCCTCTCATGGGAGGGTGAAGGGATTGAAGTTATGTGATGGGGAGAAATTGGTAATACAATGTTTTGCTGATGACTCCTTACTCTTTTTGGAAGCTGATAATAATAATGTCAGATTGGCTAGATATTATACAAGAGTTTTTTGATGCTTCAGGATCCAAATGTAATATTCACAAGTCTAAACTGATCAATTTGTCTGAGGACAATAACTTTGATTTGGAAAGATGGGTTTATGAGTTGGTGAGGAGAGGTCAGATTGTCAGATATCTTGTGGTGCCCTTTGGGGTAGAAGTGACAAATAAACAACTAACTGACTGAGCTTTAGACAGGTTTTTTGTTAAATTAAAGAAGTAGAAGATATCAGGGTCCCTTTCCATGATAGGGTGGCTATATGCAACACAGTATTGAATGCCTATATTATGTTTCTCTACCCTGTGCTAGACTTTGGAAAAGGGAACTAGCAAAAGATAATTAGACCTATCAGATGGAGGAATGGTGACTCTAACAAGAGGGCTCTTGCCTGGCTTGTTTTAATAATAAGGGGTTGATGAGATTTGAGGATTGCTAGGATAATGCTTCAGTGGGATGGAAAGAGCTAGAGCAATTGGAGATGGATCTTGCCCTGTCTAACAGAGAAGCACATTTGGTCAGGTATGTGTTGGAGGAAGTACAAAAAGGTTGGACATCCACTGATGTGGATGATAATTGTTGGGTTAAGGGTTGGACCTGGTTTAATGGCTCTAAGCTAGACAAAGGTATAACTAGAGCTTTGTACAGTGCCTTGAGGGTTAGTGTGAAGACAATGTCACCCACTATAATAGAGTATGGAGAGTAAATTGGAGCCCTGATTGCTGGAGAAAGAAGTAAAAAGCAATATGGGAAATGGACATACCTACTAAATCTCAAGTGTTCTCGTGGAGGGTCTCTATGGGAGCTCTGCCCATTGGCTCCAAATTGGTTCAAAGAAATTTCACAAGTGGATGTTGTCCTAGATGCAAGACTGCCTTGGAAGATGGGAAACACACTTTTTGGGATTGCCCTGCTATCAGAGGAGCTCAAGTCAAAATTGGGAAATGGGTTCAGAATGGTTTAGGAGTATAGTGTCAATGGGGGGACTAGCTATTTGGCAGATGGTCAGAGCTAATTGATGAACATGTGGATGTAATCTTTAATATCATCAGATGATGATGTTGTTTATGTGAAATCTGGAACTCCAGAAACTGCATTGTATTTTAGAAAGCTTGTGATACTAGAATGGATGTTAGTGGATTGATGCATAAATGTATTTGTATGTGTTGGTCTGTATGTTTAATTAACAGAATTAGAGGAGCTAAATTGTTTCGATTGATTCAGTCTCTATAGTCTACTATTATCTGAGGTTTTCCCAGGTGGGGGTCATTTGCAGACATATTGGGCTATGACTAACATCTTGGATATTGTTGTGTAGGGTATCAAAAGGCAGAGGGTAAAGATCAAGACAACTTGGTATGGCCCTAGTACACATAGGTGGTATAAGAAGGTCAAACAAGCTAGTCACATGTTTGTGGCATTGATTGAGAATCCTGTGGGGTCTAGACCAACTATTAAAATATGGTTTCAAAAAGGGGATATTTTGGAAAAATAGACCCCTAGGGTTGCACATCTGAAGCTTTGAAAGGTGCATGCATCTCATTGGGATATCACTTATCTTGGGGGGAATCCTCTTTTGTTTTAGAGGATGATAGATGGGATTTGATGTGTAATCTGTTGAATGGTGACTCTTTTACAAAGGAGGGCTGACTGTGGGTTTGGAAAGTTTACGCAAAGCTGTCTTTTTCTTTTTATAATATATATATTATTGGTCCCAAAAAAAGATTCCCATGCTTTCTTTAATAGCTTCAAATTCTTCCTCTGTGGGAAGAGTGTCTTTTTGTTCTTCAAACTTTCTTATGCACATTTATTAAGAGACTAAGGTTATGGAAAAGGGGAGGAGAAGGGTGTGTGTGTGAAGGGACTTGAGGTCTACTAGCTCACCTATTTAAAGGTGAAGCTAGGAGGCATTTTGTATTGAGCAAGAAGCCTAGTTGTATTTGAGCAACTTAATAAGCAAGATATTTTCTTGTATTTTGTGAGTCTCTCTCCTCCACATAGTTGATCTAGCATGAGCACCACGAATTCTAACATGGTATCTAGAGCTTTGGTTGATTAGGCCTTTTTGTGGTGTAGAATAGATCAAATTTATCACTTTTTCTTGTGTGGAGCTGAACCTCCTGCCAGTGGGAGGAGCTCTAACAGCTCGTGGAGGCAAAATCTTGGGGAGCTCTCAACTAAGAAAGTGAAGAGGACATCCGGGCGGACATTTTCCTACAGTTCACCAGCCGAATCGCCCTCTCTCCATTGTGGCATTGCCGCCTATGCAGGCCGGCACAATTCCTGGCTACCGTCGATGTCGTACATGAATTCGATGTCTACAGCGCATAATAGGTTACGTGGGCTTAGGGATTTTGAAGCCCATAGCCTCAAGCATCTACAGTTCTAATCTCAGCCCCAATGGCTGCTCCATGCGTGCGCTACAGTCAAAAGACCAGGCTGCTCTTTTGGTAGCCATTGAAGCGCTCACCATTAAAGCTTCACATAGTGGTCATAACCATTAAAGGAGGAGGTCTTTAACACTAAGGAGGCTCTTCTTCATCAATATTGGAGGCCGGGCACACACCATAAGTGCCACATTATAACTCTTCATCGTCAACCCGCTTCTATGCTTACCTTGGCAAGCTTCCAAGGAGAAATGGTGTAACCATAAGCCATTGTCTTCATCCCATAAGCCAAAGAGGTTGAAGTTTTTTGGTTTTTCATCAACAAACTTAGTTCCTTGAGTGGTTTAAAGTTAGGCACATGTAAACTAAGTGCTCATCTTTAATGGTTTTGTGTATCACCCTTGAGGCTCTTGTTTGTAAGAGGGGCATAGGCATGTCATAAGCCATATGCTCTCATTTCCCAAGCCCAAGGCATGTTATTCCGCTGCATATTCAACATTTTCATCTTCTAAGATGAGTTGGAAGGTTGAGCACAGCATCACTAAGTGCTTTACCTTGTTGTTTGTCATGTTTTTAAGCATCTCTTATTGGCATTGTCTTTGTAAGAGGCATAGGCAACATTATGAGCCATGCCCTCACCTTCTTGAGCCAAGAATGATGTACCTTATTGGTTTGAGCATTTACCTCAACCACTTACTTACTTTCATTAAGCTTGTACCTTCAAACCCTAATGGGTATCATGTAACCAACATGCACAAAAGCTTTTGTTGTAATTATGGAGTAGACACACTGCCCTTGACCAATCTATAAGGCAAGTGGTAAGACCCTCCCTTTCCCTTTCCCATATAAATCTACCTCATAACCATTACTCTAAGGAATTCCTTCATTGCCCATGGAGGAGGTATGGTATGCAGAAAAGCACCAAGCATGTTGAAGAAACACATGTATGCAAACCACTAAAGCAAGGGTGGCAGCCTTGTGTTGATCATTGTGTGAGAATGGTCGTGGAAAGCATGTGGAAGCAATGGCATGTATGTCCAAAGCATGTCAACTACAAGAGGTCAAGCAAGCACAAAGAGTGGGGTGCACCATCATTAAGGTGTACATCTTCATCGACATCAAATAAAGACTTACATGGCATCATTGTATTAGCCTCTAAGGCTCTAGGAACATAGTTGTAAGTCCTAGATAACCACACCACCATGACATTCTTGGAAGCCTAATGTTATAAAGGCAATCTTTTTCATATGTCCAATACCGCCTATTCCAAACACTTTCATAGTTGGTATTGAGGGGGGGTATTAAGAGACTAAGGTTATGTAAAAGGGGAGGAGAAGGGTGTGTGTGTGAAGGGACTTGAGGTCCACTAGCTCACCTATTTAAAGGTGAAGCTAGGAGGCATTTTGTATTGAGCAAGAAGCCTAGTTGTATTTGAGCAACTTAATAAGCAAGATATTTTCTTGTATTTTGTGAGTCTCTCTCCTCCACATAGTTGAACTAGCATGAGTACCATGAATTCTAACAACATTTCTATAGCTTTAGGTGCACCGATGAAATTGTCACCTGTTGCTTTTGTATCAAGCACTGAAAATTCATCAGTGGCATGTGGATCTAAAAAATCTGATGCAACTTGACATCCATCTGCAATTAAACCAAGACAATAGTCCTCCCTTATATTCAATAGCTTTTGGATATATGTTAGTAGTACAAAACTCTTATTTTCCTTTAGTGGGAAGGATGGTAGGCATGGGAGAAGAATCTCCTTCTGTGAATCCTCTATAGAAACATCCTTTTCCTCTAGAAGAATTAAACTTGCCTTAAAATCTACAGCATCAAAATCCATGCTCATTGTTTCTTCTTACTCTTTATCCACAACCTTTTCTACATCATGAATTTCTTCTTGATTTTGAATGTCCCCTAGAATTTTTAAGTTAACCATATATTTATAGGCACATGAGGCTGCATGGCAATGGTATGGATGCCATGTAGCCATGCAACGCATTCACACGTGCAACGTACGGTCACACATGGGAACCCACGAGTTGACGTACGATCACACGTGTGAGCCCACATGTTGACGTATGGTCGCACGTGTGTGGGTGTCACACGTGTGCATTAACACTCACACATGTGGATACACGTTCCACCGTATGGTGCCAAGAGATATTGTATGCCATCACCACAGATTCAATTCAAGCATTACATTTTATAAGATCACCCCTATGGATGACTTTGTTCACTTTCCATTCTGCTCCAACTGCATTATCCAAGTCAAACTCAGATATATGTATAGGTAGCCACATTTCTTTTGTCCTCTTCATGTTTTCTTCTTGAAAACATGCCACAAATACATGAAGAGGTATAAACCATGATAGCCTAATCCTCTTAGAAATCCTTCCTACTTTCATAGACTTCTGAATATCCAAGGCAATCTTGGATTTAAATGCTAATATATACATTTGTTTGGAAAGTCCCAATCTAATGAATATAGGCTTGGTATAGCCAAACTCTCCAATTTTCCATAAGCTTCTAGTCTTGTAGGGGCAATATACTTAGCGTTGTATAAAAATATATGTTTATTAATGAAAAAGACAGATGGTTGATCGAAAAATAATACTTTCCCAAGATCAACATGCATGGCTTCAAAAGTCCCCTCGTGAAACGACTCCACAGGTTGCCACTCAATTCTTGTTGATGGATAAACATCTATCACATATACAACACATATGAATAAACCATAGAATCATAAAGAACATAAATAAAATTACAAAAAATATCTTACAATGAGCTTGCAATGCAAATTCTGGAGTAGAAGGATGCATGTGCATCTCCCTTGTCGTGTACACATGTTGCACCTTTTCCTTCCATCCATCTTTTACTATCTTGAATTCCAAGATACGTCCCTTCCAATGGTATTGTACTAAGCCTCTTCTTTGCATTTTTATCCTATGAGGACCTTTGCATGATGGTTGCATAGTCACCCAATCGTTTAATTTGAAGTTTATACCATTCCACACACCCTAATCATCTTTAACATTATGAAGAATGCATGATGAAATGGCATTAGGAGTGTTCCTTGGGTTAGACTTTTGTCTCCACATTGTTAGATGATGAATAGAGGAGAGGATGATGCCAAAAGATGACTAGAAAGAGGTGCAATCATGGTAGATTACGAAATTTTAAACGTCATTTTGGGGGGAACCTAAATTTTAAATTTTTACTTTTTGAAGTACTGACATTTGGCACTTGAGGACAGGCCCTTAAAGTTGGAACCCACTAAAGTGACGTTGAAATAGCCACCACGACATATCACATTAAAGTGGTGATAACCTACTAAAATAGCCAAAACTAGTGAAGTTAGTAAAAAGTGGATATGACACCCAATGTCATCTTTTTGGTTGAATGTCACATTTCTATTGGTCCAAAGCTTAATCCAAATTCGGTACAAGTGATTAAAATGTGGCCCTTTTTTTTAACATTTTTGGCCCTATTGAGTTGTTTCGTGGAGAGGGTTTTTGGAAGTTGTACGTGAAACGAAAGTGCTAGGTCTACAGTTGACCACATGGAGTGATATGCTTAGCAAGATTCCTTAGTTTTGTATATTTTGACAATTTATCTTTTGGGAGTTGGAGACATAATTGGACTTTTACAGGTTATTTCATGTGGTTGACATGTTGCATTTTGTGCCATCATGTGTAATCACTCCAGACTGCAATACAAATGTAGAAAGGTCAAAAGTGGGAAGTGTATGATCTAGTTGGAAGTGGGGCAAATATAAATCATGTTCCTCTATGCTGCAATTTTAAACCCCTACTAGGTTCTCCCTAGGTGGCATCACCTACTACGGGCAAAAAAAGTGCCACTACAAGCTGTGAAAATGCGCTTATGGGGGCGGTGAAAAAATGGGTAAGTATGGGAGGATCTTGGCCTAAGGCCAATCAAAAAAAAAGAGAAAAGACAAATGAAACCCAAAATCCCAAAGTTTCGATCATTTTCCATAATTATGCGTTGCTTGTTGGGGCAGTAGCACAACCTTTTGCTCATGCATTATAGTTTAATGCTAGCATGAAGGAGTCTAGATCAGAGTTTACAATAGATATATATTCATCTTTTGTAGCCATCTCCATAAATATGAAAGTTATTTTTGAGGCATCATCAAATAGAAACAAAGTGGTTTGATCCTTCAATTTCCCCTCGCTTTACATATCACCTTGCTTTTTGACAGCTCCTATGTATTGCCTTGTAGATAAAGCACAACATTATCATGAGGGTTTTCCACATTAGCCTTTGTATGTGAGGAAAAAAGAGGGGTTTCTTTTTGTGGGCATGCATACAAACACACATCGGGATTTTAAAAATAAATAAAAGCTACACTACTTTTTTGAAAAAAAAACATACAAATCATTTTTTAAGTTTAAAGAGAGCATCTCTTTACTGACCCACAAACTAGGGTAGGTTTCACCCTGGGGTTTTACTCTTTTTCCATTATCCATTTTATTTTGCTGGTCAACACAAGATGGGAGATATACATGCCAGACAGCACACGCATTCTTGGGACTTGTGGGAAAGATGTTTATCTAGCTCTTTTCTTTTACCTCATGGAAACCCCAACTAGATTACCTTCCTTGTTGGTCTTTATCACCATGTGGAGCATAAAGAGAATGCGGGGGGGAGAGGGAGAGCTTGAGTTTGTTGCAAGAAAAAAAAACACACACACACAAGAGAGTCCAAGACACAAGAGACAGATGGATGGCTGAATTTTCTACTATCTTCTTCTCTTCTCTATAATCATATACCTAAAAGATAAGAGTACTCCAAAGTGGCTATCACATAGCGTATCATCCACTGGTGGCATATCAACCATAATCTCACCAACCATGCCAGTGGCATAAGTGCGGAAGCTATCACCCAGGTGGGTCATCATGCCTACCCATAGCACTAGTTGAGCTCAATATCTCAACACTCCCCTCGAGCTCAACTCCACACACTGCACTCCAAGTAAGCTCCTAAACCTGTGGAGCTTCTCTTTACCCAATTCCTTCATGAAGATGTCAGCAGTAGCAACCACCTGATCCTTTGTGCTGATAGTAGCCACCTGACATATACCAGATCTAGGGGCTTGCATAAACTTACTCATAATTCTAACATCACATCTCAATTCTAGTCTAGTAATGGTCATGTAGATCAAGCTAGTGCCTCCAAAAGCTCACCTATATTTGTAGAAAGTTGTGTTCTGCTCAAATGGGACTGAGATAGGCTTATAGCCTATCATACCATAATTGAACAACATGTCCAAGCTGCCATATTGCCTCTACAATACCAAAACTCCATGAGGTGGTCTCACCACCTCTATGCCCAAGAAATACCGCAGCTTACCCAAATCCTTCATCTCAAACTTCTTCTTCAAAATCCAGTGACATCATTTATGTTAGCATCACTATCGCCAATGATAATCAAGTCATCCCTGTAACATTCTTCCCTCTAGCTTTTGAGGTGTACAGGTGTAAGAACCTCCCCTTTTGATCTTATAATTATTTCCCTCTCTGAAATAAAAGAAAGATCATGTTTTACCTTGTTTTGGTCTAGAGAGAGAAAATGTCTAGAGGGAGGTAATTCAAAATTGAGATATTTTTGGATATAAAAATCCTCCTAGTGTTTAAAATGATTTTCCCTGAAAAAAAATTCAAAAAGAACTTTTCAATGTGCAATTGGAATTAATTGAAAATAGGTAGAAAGGACCTTATCCTGAGGGTCCAGATTTTTTGAAAATTTTGGATTAAGGTTCCTATGGACCAATAAGATTAATCCAATCTTAGGGAGGAGATAAATTGAAGAATAAAAGAAAATCCCCAAAAAATGAGTAATACTCACATAAGATGAAGAGTTGACTAAGGACAAGGTTTATTAGTTAAAAAAGAAGAGATATTTAGAGAAAATGATGCATTTTTGACACCTCATTGTGGGGAATTTCCCTCATGAAGGAGGTGCCTATTTCACATGTGTGGATGGGTTTTTAACTCACAAATAATGAGATATTTTCATCTCTCCTGTTTTAAATAGATCCAAAAAGTAAGCTAAACTGACCTAAAAATGGTCAAAAAGTGACCAAATTGGTCTGGAAGATTTTAGAATCAATTTGCTTGGTTAGAGGCTCACTTTTTCCTATAAATAGAAGCCTCCCCCTTTGTAAAATCTTAATAGTGTTTTATGCACTATTACTCTACTCCTCCCCAGAGCCAAAAACATTGAATTCTTTGATAATTCACTTGTTTTCGACTAATTCCTCTACAAAGAATTGGTGGTGGCTACTCTTGATCCAAGCAAGAGTAGAACCCTCAATCCCTCAAGCCAAAGGAAAGCTCACAAAACTCCATGTAAGTTCGAAATTCTACTTTTTTTTAAAAATTCTATTCTATGGTTTTCTGATTTCTTATTTTTTTAATGTGAAATTGGATGTTATGCCTTGATGGAAAGGCTTCCCCCTTCTCTTCATTAAGAATTTCAGCCTTTCTTTATCCTAAAAAGAGAAACAAACAAAATAAGTTAAACTTTTCCTATTGATTGCTCTTTAGAAGTGAAAATTGATTAGATTAGAGTGTTTTAATTCATCTTGGGGTAAATTCTAAGTAGATTTAGAATGTAAAAATTGAGAAATGGTCAACCATACAAATGGCAAAATTTTCTTAAATTTTGTGAAAATAAGTTTTATCTTTATATTATTCAAAAAGAGTAATCCCCTCCGTTTGTGTATTCTAAAAGTGTTATTTTCATTCTATGCATAGAAAGATGCATATTGGAAATATTTTTATTATAAAAGTGTTATTTTCATTAGAATTAATTTCTATGCATAGAAAGATGCATATTGAAAATATTTTTATTATAAAAACGTTATTTTCATTAGAATTAATTTCTATGCATATTGGAAATATTATTATTATAAGAGTATTATTTTCATTAGAATTAATTTCTATGCATAGAAAGATGCATATTGGAAATATTTTTATTATAAAAGCGTTATTTTTATTAGAATTAATTTCTATGCATAGAAAGATGCATATTGGAAATATTGTTATTATAAAAGCGTTATTTTCATTAGAATTAATTTCTATGCTTAGAAAGATGCATATTGGAAATATTTTTTAATAAAAGTGTTACTTTCACCAATATTGATTTTTATGCATAAAAGAATTTTTTTAATTATAAAAGTGTTACTTTCACCAATATTGATTTTTTGCATAAAATGATGCAAAAAAGAATTTTTTAATTATAAAAGTGTTACTTTCACTAATATTGATTTTTATGCATAAAATGATGCATAAAAGAATTTTTTTTATTATAAAAGTGTTACTTTCACAAAATTGATTTTTATGCATAAAGTGATGCATAAAATAAAATTTTTAATTATAAAAGTGTTACTTTCATGCATAGACAGATGCATAAAAGATTTATTTTTATTTCAAAAGTGTCATTCTCATTAAAATCTGAATTTATGCATAGAAAGATGCATAAAGGAATTTATTTTTATTTCAAAAGAGTTATTCTCATTAATTTTCATTTTATGCATAGAAAGATGCATAAAGGAATTTATTTTTATTTTAAAAAAAGTTATTCTAATTAATTTTGATTTTATGCATAGAAAGATGCATAAAGGAATTTATTTTTATTTCAAAAGTGTTATTCTCATTAAAATTGAATTTATGTATAGAAAGATGCATAAAGGATTTAATTTTATTTTAAAAGTGTAATATTCCTTAAATTTGAATTATGCATAAATAGATGCGTAAAGAATCTTTAAACAAAATGGATCCTCTTAAATTCTATGTTTAAATTTTGTGAATAGAAGTGATGAGAATGTGAGGTGAATAGATGTAAGACTCCTCCCCAGCCTATTAAGATGTCCAGCATCTTCCCCCTGTAATCAAATCCCTCTTCAGAAATATAAAAGATCTTGTTTCTACCTATTTTGACCTAGAGAGAGAAAATATTCTAGAGAGATAATATTTAGATTTTGAATATTTTTAGATGGAAAAAAAATAAGTTCCCCGAAACAGAAGTTCAAAAAGATTTTCAGAAGGTGCATTAGAAATCAAGTATAATCTGTTCAAGAGGCCTTATCCTAGGGGTCTAGATTTTCGAAAAATTTCAAATTACGATTTTGAAGGGCCAATCAAACTCATCCAAATGTATGAAGAAGATAAATAGAAGAAATAAAGAAAATCCCCCCCAAAAATGAGTAAATACTCACATAAGATGAAGAGTGGACTAAGGACCAAAGGAAAAGCTTAAAAAAAAAAGATTTTGGACACCTCACAATGGGGATCCCCCCCTCATGAATGAGGCGCCTACTTCACATGTGTAATGGAGTTTTAAATCTTAAAAAATTGAGATATTTCATCTCTCCTCTCTCCTAATTCAAGTCTAGTTCCCAAAAGTAAGCTAAATTGACCTAAAAATGGTCAAAAATTGACCAAACTGATTTGGAAAATTCTAGAATTAGATTGCTTGGTTAGGAGCTCACTTTTTCCTACAAATAGAACCCTCCCCCTTTGTTGAAAAATAATAGTGTTTATGCACTGTTACTCTACTCCTCCCCCAAGAGCCAAGAACTTTGAATTTCTTAATAATTCACTAGTTTTTGACCTTGTCCTCTTCCAAAGATTTGGTGGCCACTCTTGTTACAAACAAGAGTAGAACCCTCAAACCATCAAGCCAAAGGAAAGCTCCCAAGAATTTATGTAAGTTAGAAATCTTATATTTTTCTTTATTCTTTTTATGCTTTCTAATTTTTGTGTTGTTTGAAGTGATAAATGGATGCTATTCCTTGTGGAAAGGCTTTCCCCCTCTCTCATTCTTAAAATCAGCCCTTCTTTATCCTAGTTAAGTGAACTAATAGTTGGAATTAAACTTTCATATTATTTCTCATTTAAAAGTGAAAATTATTTAGTTTAGAATGCTTAAAACCAATTGAGGTTAATTGTTAAGTAAAAATAAGTAGGAAAATTTAAAAAATGGTCAGCCATACAAAGGAGGTTAGGGCGAATTTTTTAAAAAAAAATTGAAAATAAGTATTATTTTTTATTATTCTAAAAGAGTAATCCCTATTGTTTCTATATTCTAAAAGTGTCATTTTCATGCATAGAAGATGCATATTGATTATTTTTTTAAACGCATAAAAGAATACTTTTTTTAATTATGAAAGTGTTACTTTCATCAAAATGGATTTTTATGCATAAAAGAATAAATTTTTTATTACGAAAGTGTTACTTTCATCAAAATGGATTTTTATGCATAAAAGAATATTTTTTTTATTACGAAAGTGTTACTTTCATCAAAATGGATTTTTATGCATAAAAGAATAAATTTTTTATTATGAAAGTGTTACTTTCATCAAAATGGATTTTTATGCATGAAAGAATATTTTTTTATTATGAAAGTGTTACTTTCATCAAAATGGATTTTTATGCATAAAAGAATAATTGTTTTTTTATGAAAGTGTTACTTTCATCAAAATGGATTTTTATGCATAAAAGAATAATTTTTTAAATTATGAAAGTGTTAATTTCATCAAAATGGATTTTTATGCATAAAAGAAGAAATTTTTTTAATTATGAAAGTGTTACTTTCATCAAAATGGATTTTTATGCATAAAAGAATAATTTTTTAATTATGAAAGTGTTACTTTCATCAAAATGGATTTTTATGCATAAAAGAATAATTTTTTTATTATGAAAGTGTTACTTTCATCAAAATGGATTTATATGCATAAAAGAATAAATTGTTTTTAATTATGAAAGTGTTACTTTCATCAAAATGGATTTTTATGCATAAAAGAATAATTCTTTTATTATGAAAGTGTTACTTTCATCAAAATGGATTTTTATGCATAAAAGAATAATTCTTTTATTATGAAAGTGCTACTTTCATTAAAATGGATTTTTATGCATAAAAGAATATTTTTTATTATTATGAAAGTGTTACTTTCATCAAAATGGATTTATATGCATGAAAGAATATTTTTTATTATAAAAGTGTTACTTTCATCATTATTGATTTTTATGCATAAATTAATGCATAAAAGATTTTTTTTTAATAAAAGTGTTACTTTCATCATTATTGATTTTTATGCATATTTTTTTTAAATAAAAGTGTTACTTTAATCATTATTGTTTTTATGCATAAAATAATGCATAAAAGAATTTTGTTTTATAAAAGTGTTACTTTCATCATTATTGATTTTTATGCATGAAATAATGCATAAAAGAATTTTGTAATTATAAAAGTGTTACTTTCATCTTGATTTGTATGCATAAAATAATGCATAAAAGAAAATTTTTTTATTGTAAAAGTGTTACTTTCACTAATATCAATTTTTATGCATAAAAGGATGCATAAAAGAATTTTATTTTTATATCAAAATAATAGTTCTCTTTAATCCTATGTCTAATTCCCATGAATATTGGTAAATGATTAAGTAAATACTCTGTGAAAGAAAATCCTATCGTTTCATATTCTCTAAGATGACAATGAGAAAAATTCAATGAAACTATCGAAATTAGAATTTTAGATAAATGATTCCTCATAGGAATTGGTGATTAGTTTTAAATTTAGTAAAGTAGTAATTGAAATATTTTCCTTTGATAAAGAATCAGTATCCCCAAAACTTCATAATTGTAATACTGAATATCAAAACAGAATTCCTCGAATTCTGTAACCTTGATCCTCAGATCAATTCGAAGGGTCTTAACTTAGTTTCAGATGTGGTGGGAGATTTGAGTGTATTTTCCTGAACTGGTCACATCGTCTTTCCTCGAATTTGACGAAAGAGTTTAGTCTTGGTCATAGTCTGATTTTGGGTTCGAGTCTGATAAGGTTCTTCTTCCTGAACTATCTTTCTCAAAAAGGGGGTGATATTTCAGTTACTATTTTACTGAATTTCATTCATTGAATATTCACTTAACTAATTTCTCAATTAATCACAAATTTTGATGAGGGATTAATCATTTATCTGCAATTTTGACTTCGATAGATTTTTTGAATTTTCTCTTTACAATTCGAGTGAATATGAAATGATAGAAATTTCTCTCTCAGAGTAATTACTTATTCATTTATCAAATATTCATGAAAATTAAACATAGAATTAAAGAGAAATCTAATTTTGATATACAAATTCTTTATGCATCTATTCATGCATAAAATCCAACTTTAATGGAAATAACACTTTTATATAAAAGAAAATCCTTTTATGCATCTATTTATACATAAAATCAATTTAATAGGAATAACACTTTTAAAATAAAAAAGAATTTCTATTATGCATCTTTCCATGCACAGAAATTGAATTCAATGAAAATAACACTTTTATAAAAAAATTTCTATTATGCATCTTTCCATGCATAGAAATTAAAGCTAATGAAAATAACACTTTTATAATTAAAACAAATTCTATTACGCATCTTTCCATGCATAGAAATTAAATCTAATGAAAATAACACTTTTATAATTAAAAAAATTATATTATGCATCTTTCCATGCATAGAAATTGAATTCAATGAAAATAACACTTTTATAATTAAAAAAAATTCTATTATGCATCTTTCCACGCATATGAAATTGAATTCAATGAAAATATTACCGAAGCACAACAAAGGGAAGCCACTGCTCGGGGCGAGCACAAGAAGATGCAACAAGGATATTTGAAGAGATGGATGCTGAAAGAATGATCTGGGAAACGACCATCTCAAATCACCTGAGCAATGCCGATTCTCGCGTGCAAGATCTGGCACGTCAGCTAGCGGCACAAGAAAGGAGTCTACGCCCGGAGCCGACAGATGATCTACGTATCCTCCTTGAGTGTGCATCAGAGTTGGGCCAACTCTATGCCAGTAACTCCTCGAGCCCCTCCTCACACTCTTACCTTGTTTTTATCTACACTAACACTCTCATTACTTCAGTAGTATGATATAAACTTGGCTGAAGATATAGGCCTAGGTGAATTAACCCTAATTAAAAAAATACTGATAGAGATGTTGACCCAACCATCATCATGGGAATTTTGAGGGGGGACCTTGTATTAACTAACCCCCCTCAAGACATATTCTTCTACCCCTGTGCTAAACCTCCATGTAGTTGGTGTTGTGTGCTCCAAAATTCTGAAATCCTAGACAATAGTATCGACAAACTCGACCTGTTTGTTTCAGATGGCATACCAGAGATGCCAGCCAACTACGAGATGGTTGTAAATTCTTATCAATGGGTAATTAGTCATGGGTGGCTGGAAGTGTACAATACTCATCAACATTTGAATCTCTGTGAGTCCACATTATATCACCTTGTCGGCATCCTTAAACTCTATACTAATATCCATAAGCATTTAGAAGCTATGCTCACCAATGTAAAATATAATTTTGATGCCACTCACATCAACTACTTGGATATTGATAATGAAGAAATTCCTGAAATACAAAACTTTTTTAAAGCTCATAAGCCTAGCCACCCACCCCTTAGCACTGGTCAAGTTCAAGAGGAACGTCCCTCTTCAGTTTCAAAATCCACTTACCCTATATATTCTAATATAGCCAGTAAGCTTCTCAATCCCTATCCTAGTGTGCCACCTACTAACTCTTCCCAAGCTGACTGTATTTACTCTTCTTTCTCTCCTCCAAAGTTAGATTTTCCCACTAAAACTCTCGCCCCGAGGAGGTATTGGCACCTAACACATCTCCACCACGGCAACCTCAGGAGGTACGCGATCTCACTCCACATGATAATATTGTGCCTTACACTAAACAAAATGTCTTGGATTCTTTGACAGCTGTAGAGTATGAGGAGTTTATTTGAGCAGGCAATCCACTTTTAAAGCCAAAATTCATGTTCAAAGTAATCATGCAGATTGCTCCATTTTGTTGAGATATCGAGCTCATCTGGTGAGGCGGTGGACACTCATGACCCGCCTGGGGGATAGGCCCCACACTTACACCACTGGCATGGTTGGTGAGATCATGGGTGATATGCGGCCACTCGGATGACAGGCTCTGTGATAGCCATTCTAGAGACTGGCATAGTTATAGCGCTAGCTCATTTAGTTGGGTTCACACTATAGAGAACCGTAGTATACTTTTCATATGGTGTGTATTCTTATCTTTGTATACGGTGTGTTGAGTGTTGTGAAAAAGAAGAAGAAGATTTTCACCTTTTGTGTTCTCTTTTAGGGTTTTGTGAGTGTGTGTGTGCTTGCAAGAGCTCAAGCTCTCTTCTCCCTTGCATCTTTTCATGGTATCAGAGCTTGGTTCATGCTAAGGGCTGAGTTGCAAGCAAGAGAAGCACAGGAAGTGGTACGAGGGTAAGAGCTTCATCTCTCTTCCCTATTTGTGTTGGCGACTACACCCTTGTCGGGGAGCTCTACGGGAGGCATCGGCAAACGATCTCTGATTGACGAGCTTTCTTCGCGGGAGTAAAGCTATAGGGAAACTGTATAGTCCTACTGGATAGAATTTTCGGGCCAAAAACGCGTTTCAAGCACGTTACGACCTCCATTTTTCAGAAAGCAGGCAATTTCGAGCACTGCGGGTATATGCATTGATGAGGCTGTAGGAAATGTGTGTTGGGAGAAAGCTATGGATGAGGAGATGGATGCACTATATGGAAATGAGACTTGGGATTTAGTGCAATTGCCTAAAGGCAAGAAAGCCATTGGATGCAAGTGGGTGTACAAAGTAAAACATAATAGTGATGGAAGCATAAGCAGGCACAAGGCTAGATTGGTAGCCAAAGGATATGCACAGACATATGGCATTGATTATGAGGAAACTTTCAGCCCAGTTGCCAAGATGGCAACAATGAGAGTTGTGATAGCAGTGGTGGCTGCGTCAAAGCATTGGTCTTTACATCAGATGGATGTAAAGAATGCATTCTTGCATGGGGATTTGCAGGAAGAGGTGTATATGTTGCAGCCACCTGGTTATGAGGATGTGAGTCACACCGAGCATGTTTGTAGGTTGAAGAAAGCCTTGTATGGCTTAAAACAAGCACCAAGAGCATGGTTTGATAAGATTTCTGAATATCTTGTCACTATTGGCTTTCATGTAGCCAATGCAGATTTCTCACTGTATGTGAGACACAGTGATAGAGGGGTTGTGCTTGTTGTCATCTATGTAGATGACCTGATCATTACGAGGACCATGATGCAAAGATCTTTGATGTAAAGATCTTGCTTAGACAGGAGTTTGAGATGAAGGATCTGGGGGAGCTCAGATATTTCTTGGGCATTGAGGTGATTAGGTCACCACGTGGTATTGGATTACTACAGAGACAGTATGGCTTGGACATGTTGTCCAAGTATGGTATGACAGGCTGTAAGCCTATCTCACTGCCATTAGATCAGAATGGCAAGCTGAGTGCAGATTCAGGAGAGATTTTGGAGGATCCTACTATGTATAGACACATAGTAGGAAGCTTGATCTACATGACGATCACCAAGCCAGATTTGAGCTATGTTGTTGGGTTGGTGAGTCAGTTTATGCAGGTTCCTTGGAAGCTGCATTTGGATGCATTGAGATGCATACTGAGATATCTGAAATCTACTTTGCATTGTGGACTGTTTTATGAAACTGGGAGAGATATGTGTACATGGGTACACAGATGCTGATTGGGCTGGTAGTATCTCAGATAGAAGATCTACTAGTGGCTTCATGTTTTCTTTGGGGAGTGCTGCTGCTGTGACTTGGAGTAGCAAGAAGCAGCCTACGGTTGCTCTATCCAGTACAGAGGTGCTGCTATGGCAACATGTGAGGTAGCTTGGTTGAAAAAGCTACTTGCAGATTTGGGTCTATCAGTGGATAAACAAGTTGTCATTTTCTATGACAACATTAGCAGTATACACTTGGCCAGGAACCCAATTTTTCATGCTCACATGAAGCATATAGAGGTCCACTACCATTTTGTCAGAGAGAAGGTTTTGGCAGGAGACGTTTTCCTTGTTTATGTCAGCACACAAGATCAGGTCGTTGACATCTTCACCAAAGCATTGGGTACAAAGAAGCTCCGCAGATTTAGGGCTTTGCTTGGTGTACATGAGATGGAGTTGAGCTCGAGGAGGAGTGTTGAGATATTGAGCTCATCTAGTGAGGCGGTGGAAACTGATGACCCGCCTAGGGGATAGGCCCCACACTTACACCACTGTTGGTGAGATCATGGGTGATATGCGGCCAGTGGGATGACAGGATGTGTGACAGCCATTCTAGGGACTGGCATAGTTATAGCGCTAGCTCATTTACTTGGGTTCACACTATAGAGAACCCTAGTATGTATTTGGTTGAGTACCTTTTCATATGGTGTGTACTCTTATCTTTGTATATGGTGTGTTGAGTGTTGTGAAGAAGAAGAAGAAGATATTCAGCCTCTCACCTTGTGTGTTCTCTTTTAGGGTTTTGTGAGTGTGTGTGTGCTTGCAAGAGCTCAAGCTCTCTTCTCCCCTGCCTCTTTTCACATTTGACCCTACCTGCCAGATCAGGTGAGAAGCATACTCTGCAGTCATACCAACAAGGCAACATTATGAACCATACCCTCTCCGTGCCCCACATCTCGACTTTGAAGAATTACTCCCTTTGGCTGGAGGGTACATTGTGGGCAAATGTCGCAAAACACACAAGGCTCGCCAACCCTCACAAGGCTCGCTAACCCTCATTTAGTTGACTTGCTGGAAATTCGCATTGTCACATTCATGATCAGCTACTGTTATCGAAGATGGAGAAAGAGACATCCTGTGCATACTAGAGGTGGTTACGGCACCATCATCACTAATGAAGAACAGCCACAACTAATAGATTTTGCAATCCAGTCTACATGGAGAAAGGAGTTTCTATCAGTTTCAGAATACAGCAGAGTATACATGAGCACACCACCAACAATGAGAGTAAATCCATTGTACATGCCTATTAAGAGAAGGTGGACGTCGCTGGAATTCCAAGAGGCCAAAAATAGGGACTCCCATGTTTGTTATAACTTCCCTATCTTCACACCAGCAACATTTGGCCATATTCAAGAACAAAGACAGGAAATGCTAACATGGATCAGAGCATGGATAAGGATACCCAATCCGGCCATTGTGGAAGTCTCAGGTTTATGAAATTGATGGTGGTACTAATAGACTAACTAAAAGAAACCTATGATGGCTTTGAAGCACAGCAACTGAAGTTCGATATATGAATCAAGGACCTTCAGACAGAGGAATGATGTTGTACTACCACCGATTAAGATGTCTTCTAGCCTACATGCACGTTACATTTGAAGACATGGTAGACACTGGCTTTTGGAAGTCACATTCAGCATTCCATCGCACTCTACGGTAACTCTAGTCCAAACGAAATTTCTATCGACATGAGTTCCGGTGACCAGGTCTTCCGATCTCGATAATAGGTTCTGAGGACAGAACCTACAGCAGGAAGGTGAGAATGTTAATCCCATTTGGATTAACAACATGATCCTCAATTGAGGACATTAACAAGTGTCATGCAAAGGCACTGTAAAGGTTGTACATTATGAGATATTGGCCACCCAAGGCCTAATAAGTAAGTTTTGGGCACCCAAGTGTGAATAAGGACCAATTGTATATAAGGCATTTTCTCATAATGAAAAGGACACAATCCCCTTTGTGCTATTGAGAGATCTCCCTTTGTGACTTGAGAGAGAGAGATGAAAAGATGCAGGGGGGAAGAGAGCTTGAGCTCTTGCAAGTACACACACACACTCACATAACCCTAATAGAGAACACACAAGGTGAGAGGCTGAAAATCTTCTTCTTCTCTACTCAACACTCAACACACCATATACAAGAATAAGAGTACACATAATATGAAAGGTACTCAACCAATACATACACGAGTTCTCTATAGTGTGAACCTGACTAAATGAGCTGGCGCTATAACTATGCCAGTCTCTAGAATGGCTGTCACATAGCCTGTCATCCCACTGGCCGCATATCAGGCCGCATATCACCCAAGATCTCACCAACCATGCCAGTGGTGTAAGTGCGGGGCCTATCCCCCAGGCGGGTCATCAGTGTCCACCGCCTCATTAGAGCTCGATATCTCAACACTCCCCCTCGAGCTCAACTCCATCTCATGTACACCAAGCGAAGCCCTGAATCTGCGGAGCTTCTCTGTACCCAATGCTTTGGTGAAGATGTCAGCTACCTGATCCTCTGTGCTGACATAAACAAGGTCAAGGTCTCCTGCCAAGACCTTCTCTCTGACGAAGTGGTAGTGGACCTCTATGTGCTTCGTACGAGCATGAAAGACTGGGTTCCTGGCCAACTGTATACTACTAATGTTGTCACAGAAAATGACAACTTGTCTATCCACTGATAGACCCAAATCTGCAAGTAGCTTTCTCAACCAAGCTACCTCACATGATGCCATAGCAGCTCCTCTGTACTCGGCCTCCGTACTCGATAGAGCAACCGTAGGCTGCTTCTTGCTGCTCCAAGTCACAGCAGCACTCCCCAAAGAAAACATGAATCCACTGGTAGATCTTCTGTCTGAGATACTACCAGCCCAATCAGCATCTGTGTACCCATGTACACATATCTCTGTCCCAGTCTCATAGAATAGTCCACAATGCAAAGTAGACTTCACATACCTCAGTATGCGTCTCACTGCATCCAAATGCGGTTTCCGTGGAACTTGCATAAACTGACTCACCAACCCAACAGCATAGCTCAAATCTGGTCTGGTGATCGTCATGTAGATCAAACTTCCTACTATGCGTCTGTACATAGTAGGATCCTCCAAGATCTCTCCTGAATCTACACTCAACTTGCCATTCTGATCCAATGGCACGGAAATAGGCTTACAGCCTGTCATACCATACTTGGACAACATGTCCAAGCCATACTGTCTCTGCAGTAATCCAATACCATGTGGTGACCTAATCACCTCAATGCCCAAGAAATATCTGAGCTCCCCCAGATCCTTCATCTTGAACTTCTGTCTAAGCAAGATCTTTACATCAAAGATCTCTGCATCATGGTCCCCCGTAATGATCAAGTCATCTACATAGATGACAACAAGCACAACTCCTCTATCACCATGTCTCACATACAATGAGAAATCTGCATTGGCTACATGAAAGCCAATAGTGACAAGATATTCAGAAATCTTGTCAGACCATGCTCTTGGTGCTTGCTTTAAGCCATACAAGGCTTTCTTCAACCTGCAAACATGCTCGGGGTGACCCACATCCTCATAACCAGGTGGCTGCAACATATACACCTCTTCTTGCAAATCCCCATGCAAGAATGCATTCTTTACATCCATCTGATGTAAAGACCATTGCTTTGACGCAGCCACTGCTATCACAACTCTCACCGTTGCCATCTTGGCAACTGGGCTGAAAGTTTCCTCATAATCAATCCCATATGTCTGCGCATATCCTTTGGCTACCAATCTAGCCTTGTACCTGTTTATGCTTCCATCACTGTTATGTTTAACTTTGTACACCCACTTGCATCCAATGGCTTTCTTGCCTTCAGGCAATTGCACTAAGTCCCAAGTTTCATTTCCATATAGTGCATCCATCTCCTCATCCATAGCTTTCTCCCAACACACATTTCCAACAGCCTCATCAATGCATGTGGGCTCAACAACCTGCACAACCTTTGCCATATATGCATAGTGATGTGCCACATAACCATCATATGTAAATCTCTGCACAGGGTTCTTCACTCTCCCTGATCTTCGCAGCTTTTCATTCATGGCTTCCATAGCCTTCTTTACACCAGGTGTTCTCATAGCTGGGATCCCAAGCTCCTCATCAAGGCTCATATCTGAGCCACTAGACTCTCCATCAACATGAGAATGCCCTGCAGAAATGTCAGGCATACCAAGGGGCTCAACCACTTTCTCTTTTCCTTTACGTGATGTAGTAATCACATTTGCAGGGCTGGTATTATGACGCAGCCTGCCACTCCATGGTCTATCAACAGACCCACTAGATGAGGACTCTCCTGGTCCACTCAAAGACTGTGATTGCTGACCTGCATTCTGTGCAACCACACTTCCACTCACATCAGCCCCAACAGCTTCTTTTTCAGCAGCATACCAGCTGCTCATCTCATCAAAGACAACATCCCTGCTTACCCTCAACTCACGTGTAGCAGGGTTATAACACCTGTATCCCTTTTGCTTAAGGGAATATCCAATAAACACACATTTTTCAGCTTTCGGATCCAGCTTAGTTCTCAGCTCATCTGGCACATGCACATATGCAATGCATCCAAAGACTTTCAGATGAGACAAATCTGGTTTTCTGCTAGTAAACCTCTCCTCTGGAGTTACATCATGTATGGCTGCAGTTGGAGTCCTGTTCATGATGTATACTGCTGTAGAAACAGCCTCAGCCCAATAGCAATGCGGAATATTCTTCTCTTCCATCAATGCTCGCGCAATCTCAGCAATGTGCCTGTTTTTCCGCTCAGCAACTCCATTTTGCTGCGGAGTGTATCTGCATGTAAACTGTCTCCGAATACCATTCTTCTTCAAGAATTCAAAGAACTCATTGGAGAAGTACTCTGACCTTAGGCACTTTACATATTTCCCTGTTTGCTTTTCAACCAAAACTCTGAAATTCTGAAAGTGAGTGAACACCTCACTCTTCTCCTTCATGAAATATACCCACACTTTCCTGGTGTGGTCATCAATGAAAGTCACATAATACCTGCAGCCTCCCATAGATATGGTCTTCGTAGGACCCCATACATCTGAATGCACAAGATCTAGTGCATTTCTGCTCACATATCTGTTACGTGGAAACACATGCTTTGTTTGCTTCCCAAATTGGCATGCTTCACATATTTTCTGCATACCTTCCACTTTAAATTTTGGCAGCCCTGTCACAATTCCTTTTGTCTGCATAGACTTCAATCTCTGCACATTTACATGTCCAATTCTTTTATGCCATATGTCTGTGTCTGCAACAACTCCTGAACCATTTGCAAACATCGCAGCACTCATTTCAGGCATGTCTACATTCAACGTAAACATTCTGCCCACTCTGTTGCCTTTTGCAACCAACCTGCACTTGTCTTTAAAATCTTCAACATAACACCCATCAGGGTTAAACCGAACCTGCAAACCCTGCTCAATCATCTGGCCAACTGAAACCAGATTCTTTGTTATGTTCGGTACATGAAGTACATCTGCAAGGTACTTCACTTTGCCATCCTGCATAGACAATGGCACATCTCCAACGTGGGCAATTGGATGAGCAGTGTCATCCCCTGTTTCCACAAAACCTGGTCTTTCTGGGTTTTTCATCTCCTTGAACCACTCCCCATGACTCGTCATGTGGTTCGAAGCGCCTGAATCCACATACCATACATTATCTTTTTGTGCTGCATCAACATTTTCAGACATGGCATTCACGACATGCTGCATAACAAACAACCTCTCATTATCTGTTGGAATTAGGGTTGCAGGAATGCACACACAACTTCAAGAAGATGAGGAAGCTTGAGCACAACACAGTAGTGTATTATGAGTGCCAAAAATGAAAGATAACAAGCCCTAGAAGATAATGGGCGTATATACAATGCACGGGGGAAAAAACCTCCTAGTGAGGGAAAAAGTGCCCCGGCGGTCCTAAGTGTGTTCACACACATCACTACTATAATATGGTAACAAATCCCCCCTGGAGTGATGCGGTGAACAAGAGCTAGCACTCATGTATAGGGAAGTGTCTAGCTATGTGGACGAATCCACAAAAGGGAGTAAGCCCAAAGCTTTGCGAAAAGCTTCGAACTTCTCACGAGGCAGAGCCTTTGTGAAAAGGTCTGCAAGGTTATCCTGTGTTGGCACATAAGCCAAACTGATCTCTCCTGCAGAGAGTCTCTCCCTGACATAATGGTAGTGCACCTCAATGTGCTTCGTACGAGCATGGAACACTGGGTTCCGCGCAACTGCCAATGCGCTCTGACTGTCAGTGAAGATGGTGGTGGCAGATGGCTGCCCAACACCCAAATCAGCCATAAGGCGTCTGAGCCACACACACTCAACCGTAGCTGTGAAAGCTGCCCTGTACTCAGCTTCACAACTAGAAGTGGCCACAGTAGGCTGCTTCTTGCTCAACCATGATATGCATGAGCTTCCAAGCATGAAGCAAAAACCACTCGTGGACACGCGTGTGTCATAACAACCAGCCCAGTCAGAATCTGAAAAAACATGTAAATCTGGCGGCAATGATCCCCCCTTGGGATAAAACAACCCAAGATGCCGAGTACCACTCAAATAGCGAAAGATACGCTTCACTGCCTGCCAATGCTTAATGCCTGGGCTATGCATAAATCTGCTCACCTTTGAGACTGCAAACTGAATGTCTGGCCTCGTAATGCATACATAAATGAGGCAACCAACAGCTGTCTGATAGAGTGTGACATCAAAGTGATCTCCAGCATCATGAAGACTCAACTTCAAACCTGTCTCCATTGGAGTAGCAATAGGCTTGCAGTCTTCAAGGCCAAATCTCCGCAACAATGTTTCAATATACTTTGTCTGACACAAAGCAATACCTCCATCACACTGCTTAAATTGTATCCCCAAATAATGATGCAAATGCCCCAAATCTGACATCTCAAAAGAGGCATTCAAATCAGCCTTAAAATCAGCAATATGACTCTCATTTGGTCCTGTGAGCAGCATGTCATCGACATAGAGAGCAATGATTAGATGTACACCATCCACACGTTTAACATACAAAGTGCTTTCTGTTGGACTATTCTGAAACCCATGTGCAGTCAAATATGCATGTATTTTTTCATACCAAGCTCGTGGAGCTTGCTTTAAACCATATAAAGCCTTTTTTAACCTGCACACTTTGTTTTCCTGCCCTCTTTGAACAAAACCACGAGGCTGCGATACATACACCTCCTCATGCAAATCTCCATTTAAGAACGCAGTCTTTATGTCCAGCTGATGTACATTCCAACCATTATGAGCTGCTAATGCACAGATGCTACGAACAGTGGTCATACGACATGTGGGAGCAAAAGTCTCATCAAAATCAATGCCCTTCTCTTGAGCATAACCTTTTGCAACAAGCCTAGCCTTATGGCGATCCACTGTGCCATCAGGCTTACGCTTCAATTTGTATACCCACTTAGTGCCAATGGCCTTCTTGCCAGGGGGCAAGTCACATAAAGACCATGTACTATTCTTCATAATAGCATCGTATTCTGCTTGCATAGCAGCCATCCAATTTTCTGAACTTTGTGCCTCATCAAATGAAATAGGCTCACTTTCATCGCACATACTAGAAACAGCCAATGCATAACAATCTGACGCATAAGAGGCACCATGAGAGCCAGAACGAGTGCGACTAGACAAAGGGGCATCCAACTTGCTGTCACGCAAAGTCTGCACCAGCCATCTAGGCATATTCCTAGAGCCCTCAATCTCTTGTCTCTCATCCTCAAGTGCATCATGCACATCTGCATCAGATATAGGCTGATCTGTGCCATCATTTAAAACCTGCATAGGCTGAAAAACTGCCTCATGAGGTATTGCACTTGACTGTGCACCACTGAAAAGAGGCAACAATGTATCATAGACATCACGTGAGCTGATATCTGTCTCCTTAGTACATGAAACCAAGGGCTGAACTGCATCTTCCACAAATACAACATCACGGCTAACCAAAATGCGCTTTGTCTGTGGATGATACAAACGATAGCCTTTGCTCTCAGCACTATATCCAACAAAAATACATTTGACAGCTTTGTCATCCAATTTTTTGCGATGTTGCACAGGCACTAATGCATATGCCAGGCAACCAAAAACACGTAAATGGCCAACAGATGGCTTGCGGCTATGCCAAGCCTCATATGGAGTGACAACCTGTAATGCTTTGGTGGGACACCTGTTTAGTACATAAGTGGCACACATGACAGCCTCAAGCCAAAAACCATGTGGTAGACTTTGACTCTTAACCATACATCTTGCCATTTCCATGAGAGACCTGTTTTTTCTCTCAGCCACACCATTTTGCTGTGGTGTATACGGCACTGTACATTGGTGTTTTATCCCACGCTCAGCCAAAAATGCATTAAATTCTGAAGACATATACTCCCCCCCTCGATCTGAACGTAGGGTGCCCATCTTACTTTCTGACACATTTTCAGCCATAACCAAAAACTGTTTGAAGCACAAAAACACTTCGGACTTTGCCTTCAAAGGATATACCCATGCATGCCTGGTAAAATCATCAATGAAAGTCACGAAGTAAAGGTAGTTTCCAAATGATGGAGTTTGCATGGGACCACAAACATCACTGTGAACAAGCTGCAATCTGCGTTCAGCTCTCACTGATCCATCTTTGGGAAAGGAAGCACGCTGCATTTTACCCAATATGCAACCCTCACAAACATGCTTGACAGGTGCCTCAAGCTTAGGCAAAGAAGACACCATTTCAGATTTCTGCAGGCGCAGCAAACTTGCAAAATTCAGATGACCAAAACGTGCATGCCACAGTTTTGCATTTGAAATAGCCTGCGTATCCATAATAGCACATGCTGAATCCTCTACACATTTGCCATCCATATTGAGCTTATACAGCCCTCGACATAGTGAACCAGATGCTACAATGATGTCACCACAAGAGAGATCATGAACAGTACATCTGTCATCCACAAATTTTACAACCAAACCTGTTTTGGCAAATGCGGAGACTGACAGCAGATTCTTTTTGATCCCTGGCACATACAATGCATCAAAAAGTGTAAAGGTGTTGCCATTTGCAACATTCAGCACAATCTGTCCAACTCCTTCAACGGGATAAGAGGAGTTATTGGCACAAGTGACAGTATTCCCTGTGGGAGCAGACTCAAGGAAAGTGAATAAACTGCGCTGCGAGGTGATATGCTTAGTGGCACCACTGTCAAAGTACCATACATCTGAATCTACTGCAGACATACATGTGTCATGCAAAGATGGGTCATAACTGCACTGCGCATTGAATGCCCATTCTGTATCTAGCACAACATTAGCAGATTCATTGTTAGAAGGAGAGGCATCTGCAACAGCCATACCAGCCTCTTTCTTCTTAGCCTCTTTCGCAGCCAGCTTAGGACACGCTTTGATGACATGATCATTTCCCTTACAGTACTTGCAAAATGTCTTCTGTTTGTCACCCTTCTTCTCATCTTTGTCTTCCTTCTTTGGTTGCGCAGCATTTGCAGATTTCTGCTTACTAGAAGAAAAGCCAGCTTTACCTTTCCCGCTTCTCTGACTAGCAACGAAAGCTTGATCTGCGACACGCATAATATTCCTGTTTTGCCTTGACTGGTCTTCTTGCAGCAAAACAGAAACTAACTCCTCAAATGATAAGGCATTGGGATTGCCTTTCATCATCAAGCGAAGAGTGGAAGCAAAACCCTGATAAGAATCTGGTAGACCATTCAAAACAGTCTGCACAAGTGAACTGTCTGACAGGATTTCATCTGCAGAAATGAGCTGCTCTTTGAAATCCTTGATCTTTGTCAAAAAGCTATCCATAGAATCACCTTCGTTCATATGCTCATTCTCCAACTGTTTTCGGAGGTAAGCAACACGAGCCTCATTTCTTGCCTGATACAATGTGGCAAGTACATCCCAAGCATCCTTAGAAGTCCTGCAGGAGCGAATATGTGGGATAATGGTACGTTTGACAGACAGCGCAATCAAGGCATGAGCCTGCGCATCTCTACCATCCCAACGAATCTGCTCTGCTGAAAGTGGTGGTTCTCGAACAGCTGCTACAGCACTTGTGCCTGCACCATCATCTACAGTACCTGTTTCTGATGTGTTTGCAGCATTCCCAGCCACAATAGGACGTGCATCAATACCCTGCACAATGTTCCATAACCCCTTTGCTACCAATACATGTCGCATCATATATGCCCACAATGGATAGTTGGTGCCATCCAACTTATCCTCAGCAGCCAACATGCGGAATACATCATTGTTGTCAGCCATGGCCAATGACTGTACTACTAGATGTAAATGCTGTCTGTAAGAGGTAAACCTGTATAAAATCGACCTGTGCTATGCAGCACAGCCCAAAACAGACGAATGGGCACCTGTCCTGTAGATTTTAATCTTGACAGAAAATCTGCACAGTAGGACGATTTTGCCTGCGCAGTACTTGGAATGCAAAAACGGAGGGCGAAATGACTTCAGATCAAAATTCTGAAACGACCAAGCCCTACGGGCTCTCCCACGGCATATACTAACCTGCAGACGCTCGTGAAACCTCGTTGCAATCGGAGGAGATGAAGCGGCAGGTGCCGGTGATGCTGCCCGGGAGGAGGAAGCCTGCTCTGATACCAATTGTTGGAATTAGGGTTGCAGGAATGCACACACAACTTCAAGAAGATGAGGAAGCTTGAGCACAACACAGTAGTGTATTATGAGTGCCAAAAATGAAAGATAACAAGCCCTAGAAGATAATGGGCGTATATACAATGCACGGGGGAAAAAACCTCCTAGTGAGGGAAAAAGTGCCCCGGCGGTCCTAAGTGTGTTCACACACATCACTACTATAATATGGTAACATTATCCTCATTATTTCTGCTTGAGGATGCATAGTTGTTTTGCTGCACTTTTCCATTTTGCATGTCAGCCTGCTTTTTATAACATTCTGCCTGCACATGTCCAGGCTTACCACAATAATAGCATTCACGTGCATCATTGTACTGCCTTTGCCAATTTCCACGGCCTCTTTGACTCCCCTGCCTCTGAATTTGCCTCTTCCACTTGCGTGTTGTTGTTGTTGTTGATTCTGGGACTGTTGTTGTTGCTGCTGCTGCTGGCCATAATTTTGATTACCTGTTCGGCCACCTCCTTGACCGCGTCCACGGCCTCCTCTACCTCGTCCTCTTCCTGAACTCGTGTAGAAGGCATGTTGCTCTGAACTGTTTTTGCTTTGTGAAGACTGTTGGTCTTCACCCAAGTTCTTCTCTTCGATAATCAGCATAGACACCAAATCTGTAAAGTTGGGAATGTTTTCCCGAGTCTGAATAGACGTCTTAAACGCCTTGTATTGTGGCCTGAGACCACGTAGACAGACTTCCACCTTGTCATCATCATCTACTGACACACCAATAGATGCAAGGGATTCCACAATACCCTTTATCTTCAGCGCATAGTCATTCACAGACATGCTCTTTTTCTCCACAGTATGAAGTTCATTCTTCAACTGTATCTTGCGTGCCTTGGTATTTGTTTCATAAAGCTTTACCAAGGTGTCCCATGCCTCCTTGGGGGACTTGGCATCCTGAATGTGCCCAATCATGGTGTCCTGTATACTAATGGAAAGCCAATACATAACGGCTCCTTGGTTCCAGTCTTTAAACTCTTTCACATCTGCAGCAGTCGGATTTATATCTGGTATCTCCGGTGCCTCTTCATGCTCACCTTCAATGTAGTCCCAATAACCTTTTCCCATCAGGAAATTTGTCAACCTGAACCTCCAAGCATGGAAGTTATTCTTATCCAGCTTCTCAGCCACAATCTGTGTTATGCCATCATTAGACATCTTGCCAAACACACAATTTCACCAGAAACTGCACTCTGGTTTTTCTGCACAACCTGTAGTATTTTCTGCACAGCGGTACTGTAGTACTCTCAAATGTCACAACCAGTGACTTCAATGTGCATACATACACCCAATGGCAACTGTAGACCTCTTTGCAGCACCCACAGTGTCTGCACAGTCAATTTGTCTTCCTGCAGTTCTTAAAATAGAGTTCTGCAGAGAATTGATGACTTACCTGCAGTGCTCGAAATTGCCTGTTTTCTGAAAAACGGAGGTCCAGACGCGCCCGAAACGCGTTTTCGGCCCAAAAATTTCAGTCCGATAGGACTCTATAGTTGCCCAATAGCTTTACTCCCGCGAAGAAAGCTCCTCAATCAGAGACCGTTTGCCGGTGCCTCTCGTAGAGCTCCCGACAAGGGTGTAGTCACCAACACAATAGGGAAGAGTAGTTGAAGCTCTTACCCTCGTACCGCTTCCTGTGGTTCTCTTGCTTGCAGCTCAGCCCTTAGCATGAACCAGGCTCTGATACCATGAAAAGATGCAGGGGGGAAGAGAGCTTGAGCTCTTGCAAGTACACACACACACTCACATAACCCTAATAGAGAACACACAAGGTGAGAGGCTGAAAATCTTCTTCTTCTCTACTCAACACTCAACACACCATATACAAGAATAAGAGTACACATAATATGAAAGGTACTCAACCAATACATACACGAGTTCTCTATAGTGTGAACCTGACTAAATGAGCTGGCGCTATAATTATGCCAGTCTCTAGAATGGCTGTCACACAGCCTGTCATCCCACTGGCCGCATATCACCCAAGATCTCACCAACCATGCCAGTGGTGTAAGTGCGGGGCCTATCCCCCAGGCGGGTCATCAGTGTCCACCGCCTCATTAGAGCTCGATATCTCAACAAGAGAGAGAGGAGTGAGAGCATTCTAGCATTGTGCCTCTTTCATGCTTGTGTACTTATGCTTGTATGAGAGAGTGAGAGAGAGTGTGATTGCTCTATGTGATGGTGTGAGCAACTCCACGGTGATAGTGTGGAGGTGGAGATTGGAGTTTGGATCTTGACAAGCAAGCTTAAAGGCCTCAAGGGACTCAAGATAGAAGCATTGGTAAGTACCCCATGATGGTTGTGTTCTATTGCTCATCCATTAGGTGAATGTGTAGAGTTCCCTCTTGGAGGTGTGGTAGCCCATAGCAGACCCTTTGTAATAGAACTTTTTGTACGCATGTAGAAAAGATGCATTTGATTTGGACTAATTATCTTCTCTTGCACTACTTCAGCATTCAAACATTGAGCCCTTTGAATCCTTTCTTGAAAATCTTTACTTAGCTTTGATCTCCACTTCACAATCCTATTATCCCTTCAACCATCCCGAACATGACTCAATGGTGTTGCTCTCCTCTGCATTTTTGGTCCTTGCACATACAAACTCTCATCCTCCTCAAGCATAAAACATGCATGCTTCAATTGCTCCTTTTCATGTTTTTTAATGGAAGTCCCAATAGAAACCTTCCACACCCCAGGGGAACGGCCAAGCACACCAAGGATAGATTGGTCAACACTCCATGTATGGGCTACATAGGTGTTGCAAAACCACACAAAATGCTCTTTAATACCATTAGGATGTTGTCTTCTCCCCTTGAAGGAAGGTTCAAGGACACCCTTAGTTGCACTTCGACCTAATGTATTTATGAGTGCTCCACATCTAGCCTTTGTGGCAGCAATGAACACAAAGCATGTCACCACACTACGTGGCTCTACTCTTTTGATGGCCTAATTAGTGTAATGAATAACACTCTCCTTGCAGAGAATCTCCTCTTCATGTACGGTAGATCTCCTCCCACCAACTGGTCGCCTACCTATAACATAAGGCCTATGATTGTCATGCTCCATCACTGCAATAGGAGTGCCAGAGTCTCTTCTCCTTATAATTTGGGTTTTCTCCATTGATGGCCTTTGCATTTTAGGTGTCTGAAGCCCAGCCTCTTCTATAACATTGTGGGTAACATCAACTAGTCTCTTTGTCTCGACACATTTCTTGAATCTCATGTCTCTCCCTTAGTTTGTCCAAAGTAGGTCTTGTTACCAAATGTTTGCCATGTAGGCATTGTAGTGTGCACTTTGAAGCACAGACATTGACAGGTCTGAAGCAGTGGCCTCATATAAGCTTATGTGTTTAGCATATCCATTAGTAGCCCTCATGCTTGAATGCTTTGTCTTTGATAAATTCACAGAAGGAACAAATCCTGTGTCCTTATGTTGTTGCATGAATGATCCCCCCCATTAGGAAACCCGTATATCCCACCATGCCAACCATGTCTCAAGGGCAGACAACTCACCATATTTTACATGCATAGGTGTCCACCACTTCTTTAAAGCATCTTTACAAATCTCTGCACCACTAGCATCCGATGTCGCTCTCTTCCAGTTTCTACACAGCTGCTTATTCTCTTCTTGAAAAGGAGGCCTAATGCATTTCCTTGTATGCTCTATCATGCTCATTTCCCAAAACCACATGTTCTCTCTTTACCCTCCATCATATTATCAGGTTCACCATTATACACTGTTATAATTGCAAGCCAATTTTCACCTGCTCCATATTCCATAAAGCCTCTAAATTATGGCAAAGGGAATCCATTTTTTAATATTTGAAAACCACATGTTCTCTCTTTACCCTCCATCATATTATCAGGTTCACCATTATACACTGTTATAATTGCAAGCCAATTTTCACCTGCTCCATCTTTCATAAAGCCACTAAATTATGGCAAAGGGAATCCATTTTTTAATATTTGATCTCATTAATGAGATACCAGAACTTTATCTGTGCACCAGTGTCTTCGAGCTTAAGTTCGCATGTAGCAATTATGAGAATCCCTTTGATGAAAGGGTCATACACATAGGCACCCATGGTAGACCATTTGTTATGGGCTACTACACCTCCAAGAGGGAACTCAACACATTCACCTAAAGGATGAGCAATAGATCACAAACTGTCATAGGGAACTTACCAATGCTTCAAACTTGAGTCCTTTGAGGCCTCCAAGCTTGCTTGTTAAGCTCCAACCTCCAAGCTCCATCTCCACGCTATCACCGTAGAGTCGCTCGCACCATCCCATAAGGAAATCACTCTCTCTCTCACTCTTCCACACAAGCATGAATCACACAAGTATAGAAGAGGAACAAGGATAGAATGCTCTCTCTCTCTCTCTCAATCTCTTTCAAGACACAAGGAAGATCTCTTTATAACACAAAGGGGATTGTGTCTTTTCATTATGAGAAAATGCCTTATATACATTTGGCCCTTATTCACACTTAGGCACCCAAAACTTACTTACTAGGCCTTGGGTGGCCAATATCTCATAATGTACAACTTTTATAGTGTCGTTTCATGACACTTATTAATTTCCTCAATTGGAGGATCATGTTTGTTAATCAAAAACGAGATTAATGCCATCCCTTAACCCAGTGTACATGGTCAAAGTGCAGCCATTGTTGCCCCAAGCTACCACCTAGTCTCATTCTATTCACCAAGTCAAGCCCTAAACCTAGACCAAAGTAGACATCTTGAAGACATGAGATTGTTGATCATCTGAGGATACTCTGTAGAAATGGATATCTACACTGCTGTTTCAAATCCAGCAATGAATCAAGCCCACAGACCACTTCTTCTAATCCATATCTAGCTGACTACATGGATCTTTGAATCCTCCTTCTTTGTGACAATGGTGTGATTGTCTCAAGAAGCTGCTGAACACCAAGCTCATCCAACTCCTTAGTTACTTCCTCTTTACCAACAATAAACATGTCCATGATAGTATCTTCGACAACACCAACTTCAATATTTTTTAAAGGACATGAAAGGGTTCTTTCTTGCACGGTGTGGATGGGAAGCCAGTTCCTCCACACTCCACCGACTGCCGTCACCATTGGTGCCCTCTGATGACTCTGACCGCTGCCCATCACCGCCGATGCCCTCCAATGACTTTGACTGCCATCACCGCTGATGTGCTCTGACCACTGTAACTGCTCCGACTGCTCTGACCACTCCGACCGTCGGTGTGCTCCAACCACTCCGACCCCTGGTGCCCTCCGATGGCTTCAACTGCCAGTGCTCTTTGACCCCTCTGACCGGTGGTCCCCTTCAACATCTCATACATGCATGGCCAACTCTGATGGGGCACTCATGGAGGCAACGCCCCTCCCAAGGCAGGGAGAGATCCTCTTCAAGATCCTCTTGAGCACCACCCAAGGAGGAGTTAAGGGGAGCACTCTCCTGGCAACATACAGACAGTCTGGGACATACTCTCACAGAAGAGGACACTTTCTCGTGTATCACCCTGAGTTCTAGCAAAGTCCTTCTATCAGAGTGGAGTCTCCCTTATATCACTCCCTTTTGGTATTGTGATGGTAGTGTTGTGCTCTGTTTGGTGTTTTGTCTATCTCTTTGTGTGAGCGAGATGAGTGAGGTGTGTGGTGTGAGTGAGAGGCCTGTAGGGGTATTGCGGTGCTAGGTGGTGGTCGGAGAGCACGGTAGACAGTGTAGAGCCTAGGTCTTGCATGTCTAGCCAGTGAGATCGACTCATCCTTGGCGAGTATACTTCCTTGAGAGGATCCACGCTCCCTTCTCCCCCAACCATAGTGTTTGTGGCGGTTGTCTTCGAGTTCCCTAGCAAGGATCGGTGGAGTCATCCACAACTTAGACAAAATTTGGCGATCATGATGGGACTCTCCTAGAGGTCAAGGATAGTCTCGAAGTTTTTTTCTTTTTTGGTGATTTTTGATCGTGGGTGAGAGGAGTGTTTTGCATGCCCCCGAAGATTAGAGCTTTTGGAGGTGATTCACCCCTTCATTCTCCTCTTCGAGCTAGTCGAACTAGTCGTAGGGTTCTTCCTCGTTCCCGTACTCTTCCCTCAGCATCTTCCTCTTCTAACCCTATGGCAGCTCCAGTGCCAGAGCCATTGGCTACTGTCCTTAACCGCGTGCAAGGTAAGCTACCAACCTTCAAAGGTACCATCACTGAAGATGCGGAAGACCATGTGCGACGGTTCCTCACTATGTGTGACTCAAGAGGTCTCAACCGAAATGATGCACGCTTGGTCTTGTTCCCGACAACGCTGGAAGAAAGTGCTGACCGGTGGAACAGTCAATTTCCCATCAACCACTTCCCGGATTGGGCTACAGTTCTTGGCTACCTTTTAGCCAGGGAACAACTTCAACCTCATCACTCAAGAGCTCAAGCAACTCTCCATGAAGGCGGGGGAGTCAGTGGCCCAGCTTGTCACAAGAGCTAAAGTTTTGGTCGCTCGGCTACCCCAAGATCCTAGAAACTACATGCTACAATAGTGGTGGGTGCTTTGAGCACTCCCTACTCAAACGGCGATGAAGATGAGAGAGACGTTTCCACCCCAAGGCACCCTGCAAGACTTCCAAGACATGGCTACACAACTGGAGAATGCTTGCCTCATGGCGGAGCGTAGTACCTCTTGGCCCCCAATTATCCTGGGCATGTCTTTGACTCCTCCAATCGTTCCTCTAGCCTCGACAGTAGAGCTAAAGTTTTGGTCGCTCGGCTACCCCAAGATCCTGGAAACTACATGCTACAATAGTGGGTGCTTTGAGCACTCCCTACTCAAACGGCGATGAAGATGAGAGAGATGTTTCCACCCCAAGGCACCCTGCAAGACTTCCAAGACAGAGCTACACAACTGGAGAATGCTCGCCTCATGGCGGAGCGTAGTACCTCTTGGCCCCAGATTATCCCTGGCATGTCTTCGGCTCCTCCAATCATTCCTCTAGCCCCAACGGTAGCTTCTACATTCGCTTCCATGGACAAGCTAGCCAAGCTCAAGAAGGAGCTTCAAGATTTCAAAAGGTCACAAAACAAGAGGACGCGGCCACATTGTTCCACATCGTCCACATCACTTAATCTATATCCAATTCACATGTATTCCTATTCTCATCCAATCACATCATTTTTCATCTCATCACATCATTCCTCATTTATCCTCATCACATCTCATCCACTCGCATCTACCCATATTCACATCCCATCACACCTCATTCATTTACATCACATATCATTCATTCACATCTATCTCAATTTACATCACATTCATTTCACATCTCATCTCATTCATTCTTATCCCGATTCACATATCATTCATTCACATCTATCTCAATTTACATCACATCTCATCTATTCACATCCCATATCATTCATTTACATCCAATTCACATGACATCACATCTCATTCATTCACATCTTGATTCACATCACATTACATCTCATCCATTCACTCACATTGACATCACATCCTTTTGCATACACATCCACATCCATTCTTCCACATACACATCCACATCCACATCCATTCTTTCCCATACACATCCACATCCATTCTTCCACATACACATCCACATCCATTCATTCACATACACACCCACATCTATTCTTCCACATACACATCCACATTCATTCTTTCACATACACATCCACATCCATTTTTTGACATACACACCCACATCCATTTCCATTACATCACATCTTATCACATTATATTTTCATCTTATTACATCCATTCACATCTTATCACATCTATTTACATCTTATCACACCCATTCACATCTTATCGCATCCTATTTACATCTTATCACATCCATTTCACATGCTATTCCCATTTAGTAACTTTTTCTAGTTTGATTCCGATAATGGGACTTTTTCTAAATTTCTACCAATTGCTTGGCCTAATTAAAGGTTCCTTTTCTCAAACGACTATTTCTATATTCCTTCTCAATTCCTCAATTGAATTATATTCAATATTCCTCTTTTGAATAAAAGAATTCACGGGATTTACAGAAATCAATTCTACCCATATTTCCACTTTTGATAAATAATCATAAATTGAATTATACTAAAAATTCCTCTTCTTTCCATTTAATTTCTTGGATCTCAAATACCATGGGAATTCTTCTTTTTTGCATTTAATTATTTGCATTCCAATGTCATGGGAATTTCTCTTTTATCATCAATATTTCTCATAATAAAATACCCATTAAATCAATATGCTAGGAATTTCTCTTTTCCCATCTAAATGATGGAATTCCAAATGTCATAGGAATTCCTCTTTTACCATTTATATATTTCTCATAGATAAAATAGATTTATCTAAAATTTATATTTGAATTTAAATAAAATACCCATTAATTTCAATGTACTAGGAATTTCTCTTTTCCCATCTAAATGATGGAATTCCAAAATTCATAGGAATTCTTCTTTTACCATTTAAATATTTCTCATAGATAAAATAGATTCATCTTTGAATTTAAATAAAATACCCATTAATTTCAATATGCTAGGAATTTTTCTTTTCCCATCTAAATGATGGAATTCCAAATGTCATAGGAATTCCTCTTTTACCATTTAAATATTTCTTATAGATAAAATAAATTCATCTTTGAATTTAAATAAAATACCCATTCATTTCAATATGCTAGGAATTTCTCTTTTCCCATCTAAATGATGGAATTCCAAATGTTATAAGAATTTCTCTTTTACTATTTAAATATTTCTCATAGATAAAATAAATTTATCTAAAATTCATCTCTGAATTTAAATAAAATTCATCTTTGAATTTTAATATTCTAAAAATTACACTTTCCTCATTTAAATATTTTAATTCCAATATGGTGGAAATTCCTCTTTCATCATTTAAATTTATCTATGCAAAAAGATAAATTTAACTAAAATATTTCTTTAATTTTTAAATAAAATATATATTATTTTAGCATCCCAATTTTTCTCTTGCTTCATTAGAATACATGGATTTCCATTCTCACAGGGATTACTCTTTTAACATAAAAATGAATTACTAGAAATTCCTCTTTTTCCTAATTAACTATTTATGCATAAACATAAAATCAAATTTTCCACGATTATAATGAGAATCATTCAATTAGTCTAGGATGATTAATCCTAGAATATGGTAGGAAGTCCTCTTTTCATATTATGAATGAAAATGATTTATGTGTTAATTTTTTAAAAATTTAGCCATAGCTTCGCTGCTATTACTGATAATTCTCAATAATTTTGAAAACATAAAGTTTAGTAATATCATATGATAGAATAACCATTAATTGGATCAATATCCAATTATGGACTTGATTCCTATTTTTTCCATGAATTAAATAGCATAAAAGCGTTAAAAAGCCACTTATTTTGCCTCAATTTGACAAGCATAGAAATTACTTTTAGATTAGAGAATTGCTTCATGAGACGCTTCATTTGAATATAGAATAGGTCATAGGAATGACCATTCTTTGGGGGAGAGAGAGACATGCTTAAAAAAATATTTAATTTAAGCATAAATAGAAATTTATGTGTTTTATCACTAAAGAAATTCAATTGTATTAAAAAGCCATTCAATTGAATGCTTCTCAAGCTTGAGAGGGGTTGAGAAGAGAGAAACATTTGGAGATTGAAAAAAAAGACCATAAACCACACTTTACCTCTCCTAGATTGCTTGATTCTTTAATCAATGTAGAGGCCCCCAACCAATCAATTGGTTTGGTATGTTGATGAAGACTCCAAGGAAGATTGAAGAGAGAGAGACAGAAGCTCTAATCTCTTCAATTTGTAGAGGATTTTTAGAGGATAATAGAAAATATCATTATTTCAGTATAATACTGGCATGGTATAGTTCTCATATTTTTTTAAAAAGGGCTAAGGATCTATATATAGGTGAGGGAGGCCTCTAACCAAGTCCAACTAGTTTCTAGAATTTTCCATGTTCAGTTTGGCTGAATTTGGACAAGATTTGGACCTAGTTTGGCTCCCTTTTGATTTGGTTTGATCCAGGAGAGATAAAAATATCACAATATTTTTGAGTTTAAAACTCCACCACACATGTGAAATAGGCGCCTCCTTGAAGAGCCCCCTTCTCATTACCAAGGTGTCAAATTTGAATCATTATATCCAAAATATCTCATTTTTTAGTAATATTCATAGTTTTTTTACTAATAAATCTTGTTTTTAGTCAACTCTTCATCTTAAGTGGGCATTTACTCATTTTTGGGTACTTTTCTTTTATAAATTTGATTTATCTCCTCCCCACAATTGAATTGATCCTATTGGCCCATAGGAACCTTAATTGGACCATAATCCAAAAATATTTGAAAATCTAGACCCTTAGGCTAAGGTCTTGTATACTTATTTTCAATTAATTCCAAATGCACATTGGAAAGTTATTTTTGAATTTCTGTTTCAAGGGAAACCATTTTAGACACTAGGAGGATTTTTATATCCAAAAATATCTCAATTTTGGATTATCTCTCTCTAGATATTTTCTCTCTCTAGGTCAAAACAGGGTAAAACAAAATCTTTCTTTTATTTCAAAGAGGGGAATAATTACAAGATCAAAAGGGGAGGTTCTTACACCTGTACACCTCAAAACCTGGAGGGAGGAATCTTACATCCTACCCCACTTAAAAAACGCGAGATGTCCTCATCTCGTAGGTGGAGTATGGTCTCTTTCATTTTCTTCAATCACTTCCAGCATTACTACCTTGGAAGTGGACGGCTGATTTGGGAACATCTCTCTTTGATTTCCCCTATTCTGAGAGGTGGAGGTCTTGCATTACTTTGGATTAAAACTACGGGTTGGTTAGAGGGTCTACCTTTGGGATTTCTCTGATTTTGGCGGAAAGAAACCTGATTGCTCTAGAAGGAAGGAGCTGGAGTCTAGAATCTTGATCTCTGATTTTTCCGTCCTGAAAACCTTGTTCCAAAAGGAGTTGGGCAATCCATACTGCAATGTCCAAATCCTTGACAGTTATAGCATTTCACTCCCTTGTTGGTGGAACTTCTGAAGTTGAATTCCAAGGCATTGAGTTCCGAGAAAAGGACATTTCTTCCATTCTAGAACTTTCCATATCTTGGGCTTGACCCTTATATCTCTTAGATGGTTAGAATCACCTTCTAGAGCTAAAAACCTTTTGAAAGGTGATGGTGTTGGCTTTGGCGGGACCTTGATATCCGAAGGCCTTGGCGAAATCTTTCGCCATCTGCACTGCTTCGGCCATGGAAACTCGCTTGGCTTTCTTCACTAGGATATTCAAAGGTTCGTTCAGTCCCCGAATGAACCTAGCCATCAGCTGTTCTTCATTCAGCGGTGGCGAGTATTTGAGGAGGAGAGCGAATGCTTGGTGATATACTTCAATAGTTCTGCTCCCCTGGGTTAACTCTAAGAATTTGTTCATCTTTGTTTCCAAAAAGCCGGGAGGACAGAATCTCTTCTTTAGGTAAATTTTGAGATCATTTTTATGTCTGAGTGTTTTGATCATTTTTATGTCTGAGTGCTACTCTAGCTATTTCTACTATCTTCAGCCTTGCAAGAGCCATTTTGCTCTTCTCATTGTACCCGGTGACATCGAAGTACTCTTCCATTGCTTCGATCCACTTCTCCACAGTCTCGCCCAAGTTTTTCCCTTCACCCTTGAAAGGCCCAGGCTACGATCTATGAAGAGTTTTACAAACATCCAAGTCGAGCTCTTCCTCATTGAGTTGGGGGTTATCATTTCTACTACGACGACCTCGATCCATGATCCTATCAATACGAAAATTCTTGTTAAGTCCTTTTATTTACAATTTAAATCCAACTTTAGATCCAACTGATTCTGGGGTTCTTTAGATTGGTCATCTCTCCATAGAATCATGGGATAAAGATCCCTTATATAGAACTCATTATCAGATAACAATTCATTTAAAACATATCATTCATATTCTTAACACAATAATGGTCCATGAGACTAAAAATTCTATCTGAACATTCCTCCATGGAAGTTTCAGTTATGCAGGTTTTTAATTTGTCATCCCTTAACTAGATCCACTAGGTCAAGTGTTAACAGTAGCAATCTATCAGCACAATCCACTAATCTCGTAGTGATTTGCTGAAGTCATTATCGTCATTCTAGTTACGAACATCATCATAGGGACTCGTCCCATTCATCCTCATTGTGGCTTCGTTCAATTGATCGCTTTTCAACCAAAATTCAAGAATCATCTTTTTTCAATCAGAATCCAAATCAACTCATCAATTCTCAACCAGAATTTTAAAATCATATCAACCACATTCGAATTCATTATCTGGATAGCATTTTTACTTATAATTTCAAGGTCTTAGATTTACTCGTATATACTGCCAGTAAAGAGTTGCAGTTATACCTTCGGTATAACTGAATAGCATTTTTACTTATAATTTCAAGGTCTTAGATTTACTCATATATACTGCCAGTAAAGAGTTGCAGTTATACCCTCGGTATATACAGGTAGTCATGGTCCTTGGAATTATAAGGTAAATACCATCATGACTAGGCCTCAAGCAAGTCAGGGATTTCTATACAATTGCGGTACTTCATCTGAACACCCACTTTCAATTTTATGAATCTTCATTCTCAATATCAATTTGTATGAATTTTATCACACAATTACAACCTTTTACTGTTACTTCACAAATTTTTCACATTTTTGGTTTTTTAGTTGATCCACTTTAGTCAATTCACTCTGATACCAGCTGAGAGATCCCTGCCCCCTCCGCGCAACGGATTCGGGGGTGCTAGCAGCGGAAGTAGCACTTCTTGCACGGGGCAGGATCCCTCACTCGGGGCCTCATCCACGGATATCTGGACAAGAGACTAATCCCTTGGTTCTTCAAAAATCAAACCCAAAAAAACTTCCCCCTATCGGAAAGCACGGGCGATTCCTCCCCAGGATATTTGTACTCTAACGTAGACAGGGTCATTACTGACCAAACTGATCCAACCGAACCTGTGAGTCACTTGGTCATATCAAGGAAGAAACTTGCACTTGGATCATAGAAACCAATGCTTTTTTTCCCCATCGAGAGGCACATCCGTTGATTCTTTTTCCATAGAACAATTACTATCCGGGATTTACTTCATCTAACATACTATAACAGAATTGAGTCTCATTTTACGGATCCATCAGTGCAACCTAACCCCATCCAGTCCTATGGGTTAGCCAACCGCCCAACCACTGTAGTGATGGGATCCAATTAGGAATTTGGTTAGGTTTTGTCTCAGGTACCAGGGAAAAGAGTTCCCAGGCCCCCTAGCCGGATATTCATGCAAATTTAACTCCAGTCACACCACTTACACACCCAATATGAAATTGCCTTTTTCACAGATTCAACTATCTTTAAAACAATCATTTAATGAAACCATAGTGTCACTGATCATAATCCTCCAAAATATCCGGTTGAGTCCTAATTTCCAAGCATTCCTTCATCGGTGTACCTATGGCATCATTGGCAACCAGAACGCTCACCACTTGTCCCTCAAGGGCCTTTTCGATAGTTCCTAGCTCATAGTACCTGACAATATTTCACTTATAAAAATCAAGATGGAATCTCTGTTGAAGATCAGCAAGATCAACCAACAGATCTATATAAAAGAGCCATGGACTCATCCGTTGAGGACCAGCAAGGTCAATCAACCAGATCCATGCCCGATTTCAGAAAAGAACTCTTACTCCTTGTTCCAATATCTTCCACGACACACGTGTGGGTATCTTCGGTGACCCAAAGCCTGAGCAACGTATGGTCAGCACCCTCTAGTGTAAGATCCCTCCCCCAACCCCTCAAGATGTCCAATCTCTCCCCCTGTAATCATTCCCCTTGTCAGAATATTATCAAATCTTGTTTCTACCTATTTTGGCTTAGAGAGAGAAAATATTCTAGAGAGAGGTTATTTAATTTTTAGATATTTTTGGATGGGAAAATATCTCTTCTTATTAAAATAAATTCCCCCGAAACAAAAGTTCAAAAATAAATTCAAAAGGTGCATTGGCCTTAGTCTAAGGGTCCAGATTTTTTGAAAATTTTATATTAAGGTTCTGAGGGGCCAATTAGATTAATCCAAATGTAAGGAGGAGATAAATTGAAGAAATAAAGAAAATCCCCCCAAAAATGAGTAAATACTCACATAAAATGAAGAGTTGACTAAGGACAAGGTTATTAGTTAAAAAAGAAGAGATATTTAGAGGAAATGATGCATTTTTGACATCTCAGTGTGGGAGAATTCCCCTCATGAAGGAGGCACCTATTTCACATGTGTGGTTGAGTTTTAAACTCACAAATAATGAGATATGTTTATCTCTCCTCTCTCCTGCTTCAACTAGATCCAAAAAGTAAGCTAAACTGACCTAAAAATGGTCAAAAATTGACCAAACTGATCTGGAAAATTCTAGAATCAGCTTGCTTGGTTAGAGGCTCACTTTTTCCTATAAATGAAGCCCCCCCCCCTTTGTAAATGGTTAATAGTGTTTTATGCATTGTTACTCTACTCCACCCCAGAGAGCCAAAAATAGTGAATTTATTGATAATTCATTAGTTTTTGACCTTTTCCTTTTCAAAAGAATTGGTGGCCACTCTTGTTGCAAACAAGAGTAGATTCCTTAGCACAGCCGTTGATTCTATTTCCATAGAACAATTACTATCCGGGATTTACTTCATCTAACGTACTATAACAAAATTGAGTCTCATTTTTACGGATCCATCAGTCCAGCCAGTCCCATGGATTAGCCAACCGCCCAACCACTATAGTGATGGGATCCAATTAGGAATTTGGTTAGATTTTTTCCTCCCGAGTACCAAGGAAAAGAGTTCCCAGGCCCCCTAGTCGGATATTCATGCAAATTTAACGCTAGTCACACCACTTACACACCCAATATGAAATTGCCTTTTTCACAGATTTAACTATTTTTAAATTAATCATTTAATGAAACCATAGTGTCACTGATCATAATCCTCCAAAATATCTGGTTGAGTCCTAATTTTCAAGCATTCCTTCATCGGTGTACCTATGGCATCATTGGCAACCAGAACGCTCACCACCTGTCCCTCGGGGTCTTTTTGATAGTTCCTAGCTCATAGTACCCGACAATATTTCACTTATAAAAATCAAGATAGAATCTCCATTGAAGATCAGCAAGATCAACCAACAGATCCATATAAAAGAGCCATGGACTCATCCATTGAGGACTAGCAAGGTCAATTAACCAGATCCATGCCCGGTTTTAGAAAACAACTCTTACTCCTTGTTCCAATATCTTCCCTGACACACATGTGGGTATCTTCGGCGACCCAGAGCCCGAGCAACGTATGGTTAGCACCCTCTAGTGTAAGATTCCTCCCCCAGCCCCTCAAGATGTCCAATCTCTCTCTCTGTAATCATTCCCCTTGTCAGAATATTATCAAATCTTGTTTCTACCTATTTTGGCTTAGAGAGAGAAAATGTTCTAGAGAGAGGTTATTCAATTAGATATTTTTGGATGGAAAAATATCTCTTCTTATTAAAATAAATTTCCCCAAAACAGAAGTTCAAAAAGAAATTCAGAAGGTGCATTAGAAATAAATTATAATCTGTTCAAAAGGCCTTAGCCTAAGGGTCCAGATTTTTTGAAAATTTTATATTAAGGTTCTGAGGGACCAATTAGATTAATCCAAATGTAAGGAGGAGATAAATTGAAGAAATAAAGAAAATCCCCCCAAAAATGAGTAAATACTCACATAAGATGAAGAGTTGACTAAGGACAAGGTTATTAGTTAAAAAAGAAGAGATATTTAGAGGAAATGATGCATTTTTGACACCTCGGTGTGCTATTAAAAAAATGCCACCACTGGCCCTACAATGTTATTTTTGCACGGCTCCTCTTAACAACTACTCAAAGTACTCCCATTTGGATGTGGGAATTTTGCATAACCTATTAAGTTATTGCATTTTTTGACTTTTTGGTAATGTGATTTTGAATTCTCTCTTTAAGTACTTATGAAGGAGATGCCTATTTCACATGTGTGGTTGAGTTTTAAACTCACAAATAATGAGATATTTTTATCTCTCCTCTCTCATGCTTCAACTAGATCCAAAAAGTAAGCTAAACTGACCTAAAAATGGTCAAAAATTGACCAAATTGATCTGGAAAATTCTAGAATCAGTTTGCTTGATTAGAGGCTCACTTTTTCCTATAAATGAAGCACCCCCCCCCCCTTGTAAATGGTTAATAGTGTTTTATGCACTATTACTCTACTCCACCCCAGAGAGCCAAAAACAGTGAATTTATTAATAATTCATTTTTGACCTTTTCCTCTTCAAAAGAATTGGTGGCCACTCTTGTTGCAAACAAGAGTAGATCCCTCAAACCATCAAGCCAAAGGAAAGCTCACAGAAATTCATGTAAGCTAGAAATCCTACTTTTTCTTTATTCCTTTTAATGGTTTTCTAATTTTTATTTTCTTTAAAATGAAAAAATGATGTTATGCCTTGTTAAAAAGGCTTCCCCCTCTCTTCATTCTTAAATTCAGCCTTTCTTTATCCTAGATAAGTAATCAAATTGTTAGAATTAAACTTTTCATATTGTTTCTCTTTTAAAAGTGGAATTTGATTAGTTTAGAATGCTTTAAACCATTTGGGATAATTTTTAGGTAACTTGAGGATAGATGTAAGATTCCTCCCCAGCCTCCCAAGATGTCCAGCATCTTCCCCTGTAATCAAATCCCTGATCCCTCTTCAGAAATATAAAAGAGCTTATTTCTACTAGTTTTGGCCTAGAGAGAGAAAATCTTCTAGAGAGTGGTAATTCAGTTTTTAAATATTTTTGAATAGAAAAAATTCTCATCTTATTAAAATAAGTTCCCCTGAAACAGAAGTTCAAAAAGATTTCTAGAAGGTGCATTAGAAATTAAGTATAATCTGTTCAAAAGGCATTATCCTGGGGGTGAAGATTTTTTTGAAATTTTAAATTAAGGTTCCTATGGACCAATAAGATTCATCCAAATGTAGGGAGGAGATAAATAGAAGAATAAAAGAAAAATCCCCCAAAAATGAGTAAATACTCACATAAGATGAAGAGTTGACTAAGGACAAGGTTAATAGTTAAAAAAGAGAGATATTTGGAAGTAATGATGCATTTTTGACACCTCTGCATGGGGGAATTCCCCTCATGAAGGAGGCGCCTATTTCACATGCTTGAATGAGTTTTAAACTCCCAAATAATGAGATATTTTTATCTCTCCTCTCTCTTGTTTCAACTAGATCCAAAAAGTGAGCAAAACTAACCCAAAAATGGTCAAAAAGTGACCAAACTGATCTGAAAAATTCTAGAATCAGTTGGCTTGGTTAGAAGTTCACTTTTTCCTATAAATAGAACCCTTCCCCTTTGTTGAAACTCAATAGTGTTTTGCACTGTTACCCTGCCTCTCCCAAGTGCCAAAAACAATGAATTTTACTCATAATTCATTAGTTTTTGACCTTCCCTCTTCCAAAAGATTGGTGGCCACTCGTGTTTCAAACAAGAGTAGAACCCTTAAACCATCAAGCCAAAGAAAAGCTCTCAAATTCATTAGTAAGTTGGAGATTCTTCTCTTTTCCATTCATTTTATAGTTTTTTATGGTTTTTATGATTTTTGTCTTCTCTAAATTGCAAATGATGTTATGCCTCATTGAAAAAAGGCATTCCCCTCTCTTCTTTAGTAAATCCAACCATTCTTATCCTAGATGAATGATTAATGAATAAAATCAAGTTTTTCATAATGTTTCTCTTTGATTGTTTACATTTAGAATGATTTAAATACTCTTGGTAAACTTCTAATTAAATTTAGTACGTTAAAATTTGAAAAATGGTCAGCCATACAAAGGAGGTTATGGTGAATTTTTTAAAAAAATTATGAAATAAAATTCATCTTTTATTAATAAAAAAGAGTAATCTCCATCGTTAGAGTATTCTAAAAGTGTCATTTTCATTCATGCATAAAAAGATGCATATTGATTAATTTTTATAAAAGAATGATTTTCAATAGAATTAAATTCTATGAAAGATACTTATTGATAAATTTTTTATTATGAAAGTGTTACTTTCTTCACTATGGATTTTTTATGCATAAAAGTATATTCTTTTATTATAAAAGAGTTACTTTCATTATGTTGATTTTTATGCATAAAAGATTATTATTTTTATTATTATAAAAGTGTTACTTTTATCATTCTTGATTTTTATGCATAAGAGGATGCATAAAAGAAATTTATTTTTATTATAAAAGTGTTACTTTTATCATTATTGATTTCTATGCATAAAAGTATGCATAAAAGATTAATTTTTTATTATAAAAGTGTTACTTTTATCATATTTGATTTTCATGCATAAAAGTATGCATAGAAGATTATTATTATTTTATTATAAAAGTGTTACTTTTATCATTATTGATTTTTATGCATAAGAGGATGCATAAAAGAAGTTTATTTTTATTATAAAAGTAATACTTTTAATACTTTTATCATAAATGATTTTTATGCATAAACATATGCATAAAAGATTTTTTTTATATTAAAAGTGTGATTTTCATCATAAATGATTTTTATGCACAAACATATGCATAAAAGATATTTTTTATATTAAAAGTGTGATTTTTGTCATAAATGGTTTTTATGCATAAACATATGCATAAAAGATATTTTTTTAATTAAAAGTGTGATTTTCATCATAAATGATTTTATGCATAAATGGATGCATAAAAGAAATTCTTTCATATTAAAAGATAGTTTTTTAATTAAAAGTGTGATTTTCATCATAAATGATTTTATGCATAAATGGATGCATAAAAGAAATTCTTTCATATTAAAAGAGTGATTTTCATCATAAATGATTTTTATGATGATAAAAGTGTGGCTTTCATCAGAATTAGATTATATAACACCATATTAGATAATTTGGAAAAAATCCCATTCCCATTTGAAAAATGGGAGCATGGTGAACTTGTCCAAAAGTTTGTCAAAACCCCCTCATGTGACATATCATCAGAAAGATCTTGAAGAGTAGAATCTAAATCTATGATCTCCGACAAATTTGGAGTTAGTATGTTTAAGATATGTCCAAAACTATATGGAGTAATTGATTCCCAAAATGTGAGATTTTTTTCCAAATTACCTAATATTGACTTATATGCATAAATAGATGCATATAGAATGATTATATTTAAATAAGGGTTCCCATAGTTCTCTGTTTAATTTTCGTAAAAAATGGAAAAATGAATAAGTAGATAATCTGTGAGAAGAAATGCTACCGTTTCATATTCACTACGATAGTAATGAAAAAATTCAATTAAACTATCAAAGTCAGAGATCGAGATAAATGATTATTTTATTCCTCCTAAGAAATTTATGTTTTAGAAATCTGTAAGCAAATATTCGTCGAGCGAAATTTTAGAAAAAGAGAAATTGAAATAGTACCTTTCGAGAAAGATAGTTTAGGAAGAACCTTTCCAGACCCAAACTCTGATTCAGACTATTGACCAACACCTAATTCCTTCGTCAATGACGATGTACTCAGTTCAAGAAAAATGCACTCAAAACACCCACCGAATCTAAAACTTAGTTTTTATGACTTTTGATTTTGATCTGAGGATCAAGTTAATAGAATTCGAGGAATTGTGTTTGGAATTCAGACCTGGATCGAGAAGTATTGGGATACGGATTTAAGATTATTCATGGTTTTCAAACAAAATCAAAACTGAAAACTTGCATTAAAATCCTATTTTCTTAAAGGACTGTCTTACGCCAGAATGCTGGAGGGAGCATTTGGCATATATGTTTATCTAAGGGAAGTTCGGTTGCAACAGCTGGCAGGGAGGAGTGTTCGAGGGATAGCTCACGCGCAAAAACCTGCCCAGGTCTTGACCAGCCTGGGTATGGTGAAAAATGGTGTGCTTCCAGTACGATGGGCGAGGGCCGACGAAGTGGTCCCTGAGTGAAGTGCTAGGACACCTAAGGAGGATCCTGGAGGGTTCTGACCAGGCGATGCACGGGCTCGCGGTGCTTAGGACACCCATTCGTACGTCAAGGAAGATATATATATGTATGTTGACGAAATGATTATTGTACTCTGTTTTACTGGATCTCGTTGTTGCTGACCAGCTGGTCCCAAACGGAGAGTCCAGATTGATACTGTTTTTGTGAAACAAGGGATTGAATGGAAATTTTGAATTATGAAATCTGTGATCATATCTATTTTGTCAATGGATTATTTTTATATTAAAATTTTAAAGAGGAGTGTGTGCGTATCTGTTTTCTAAAGCTAAAGTTAAGAAAGGCATTTCAATTATGGGTGGGTGAGTACTTGTTTGGATTTACCGATTCCAGTGGTGGCAGGGTGGTGGCTAACCCATGGGCCGGATGGGGTTAGGCTGGAATCAGTGGAGTTTTAATAATCAAACTGAAAAATCTTAGGATTACGCTAGGATTCGAGTAGCTATTTAATTCCCTAATAAATTCCTCAATTGAGTGGATCAACGGCTGTGCCTGATCTTGATCAGGGAAAAAATGTTGAAATTACTCAGATGATCAAATTATATCAGTGATAGTTTCCTTCTATCTGGTTTATTCAGGTGAAGGATAGTTTAGATTAATCTCGTTAGAAAAAAAAAATCGTTAAGAAAATTCAAAAAGGTGGAATCGTCCCTGCTTTTCGGGCATGGAAAATTTTCCCGGTTTTGGTTTTCGGAGTGACCACCAGCCTAGTCTCGTGCCCGGACATTCGTGCGAGGCCCCGAGTGAGAAACCCTGCCCTGCGCATGAGGGGGCTGCTTTCGCTGTCAGCTATACCGGGAGTCCGGTGCGCGGAGGGGGCAGAGGGATCTCACAGTTGGTATCAGAGCCAGGTTACCTAAATTTTAATGGAAATCTGGGAAAGAAATGTTTTTCACTTGTTAATTGTTGAAAGAACGGTAGAGGGGGAGGAGACACACACACAGGAACAAACCCTAATGTATATTGCAAACCCTAACCATAGAAGGAAGCCATCTCCACTCTCACACAAAGCATAATGCCATAATCCATAATACCCACAACACTATGAGTTGTGTCCACACACATCTAACCCTAGCTAATGTCCACACACTATGACCAGCTGGACACGCGGTCATTTATGTCTCACACATGTTCCTACCTAACATGCCAGCACATAGCATAGCTGGCTCACACTGACATCGAGCTTGAATCTCAACAGCCCCTCTCAAGCTCATGATGTATTGCCGATGAAGATGTAGATGAGCTTGGGATATCAAAGCTCTCAACACTCCCCCTCAAGCTCATCCCATGTACTCCCAACATAGTACGGAAGTACTCAAACTTCTCCCTGCTAAGTGGCTTTGTAAAGATGTCTGCTCTTCAGTCTTCACATACTATAGATCAACTGTACCATCCAGCACCTTCTCTCTGACAAAGTGATAATGGACCTCTATGTGTTTGGTCCTCGCATGAAATAATGGATTCTTGGCCAACTGTATACTGCTCATGTTGTCACAATGAATGACAACTTTGCCATCAATAGGCTCACCCAAATCTGCCAAGAGATTCTTTAACCATACAGCTTCACAAGTAGCAATGGCTGCACCCCTGTATTCAGCCTCTGTACTAGATAAAGCAACTATAGGTTGCTTCTTGCTACTCCAACTCACCACGGCACTTCCAAGTGTAAAAGCATATCCACTAGTAGACCTCCTGTCATATGCGCTACCTGCCCAATCAGCATCTGTGTAGCCATGTATATCCAAGCTTTTACCACTCTCATAAAGTAGACCATAATGTGCAGTGGTCTTCACATATCTCATGATGCGTCTCACTGCATCCAAATGTGGTTTTCTGGGGCTCTGCATAAACTGGCTTACTAGCCCCACAGCATAACTCAAATCCAGGCGTGTGATAGTCATGTAAATGAGACTACCAACCATCTTCCTGTACATAGATGGATCATCAAGTTCCTCGCCATAATCAGCCCGCAACTTCACATTTTGCTCCAAAGGTGTACTCATAGGTGTTGAAATATACAAGTGAATAGGGTGTGTGTGGGAACAAGCTCTTGGATAGAGGCTGTAAAAGAGGAGATGTAATTGTGAAAGAACCTGTGAAAAGGTTAGAAGAATCTACTGGGAGAGAATAATGGGTAGCATGAGGGAATTTAGGAGTGTGGAGATATTCTGGGAGATATTCAGGGAAAAGAGAAGAGGTGGAGAGAATCAAGCAAAAGGTGGAGATATTCTGGGAGTGAATCATGGAGAAATGAATGGGATTTGATGCTTGATGTAAACACTATAAATTGAGGCATAGCCCTAATGAGAATTTGCTGGTTTTTGAGTATCCATGCCTACATTAATCTATTTGCTAATTATTCACTAATTACGTCTTAATCATTTGCTAATCACTTTGTTAATCATGTTGATTCTAGTGTTTGATCCACCATAGCTCATCATTTTGCTCAAATTTCAACATGGTATCAGAGCCATGCCTAGAATCAATTAGATTTATGAGCCCATTAGTTAATTAATTAGGATTAGTAGATAATTAGTAAAAAATCAAATTTTTAGTGAGTTTTCACTTCTCCCCTTCACCCCCAGCCAGTGGAGGATCTCTAGCACCTTGCACACATAGAATTAGGGCATAAGCTTCTGACACAAGCTAGCTAACCCATAGGAGCTCCAGCCCATCGAATCAGAAGCGCAAACCGCCCACGGAAGCTCCCGATTTTCGCTGATTAAAAAGCTACGTTTTTCTGAGATGATTTGGTGATTTCTACTTCCACAGATCAAAGGTCTCTAATTCCTCTTAGCCCAAGGGGTAATCAAGCATGCTCTACAAGCTGGTGAAGACAGAATTCAATTTCATCAAGTCTACATTGAGATCAAAGCTCTTCATAAAATCTGCAGGTGACTTTGATAAAACAGAGATTAAGCTTTCATTATTTGGTCAAATCTTGTGTTTCTTGGCTTAATCCTCTACTAGACTCATTGCTATTGATGCCTTTGAAAGAATTTGAGCTCATTTGAAGTGGAAGGCACCAAATCTGGACTCCCCGCATACTCTGTTTTTTGCACACAAAACAGAGCATTAATTTGCTAATCAGTGATTAATCAGTACTAATCACTGTATTTTGGTGCAATTGAGGGTTCAAATTAACCATTAGGTATCTGATACAGATCCCTATAACTTCAGATTGCAAATCGGAGTTGGTTTGATACTCCAACCATCCCGTACAAATTGGTTACCCTTGATTTAATGTAATTTCTGGAAAATTGTGCTGATAAAATTGTGAAAATCATCATTTTGCATTTAACCTTTGGTTAATGCCTGTAAATCTCACTCAAATTCAAGATTATTCACAACCAGAGTTGCATTTGGGAATGTTCATGAGAATGAATGCTATAAGCATTATGTATTGGGCACATTGCATCAGTGTAAAAATGGGAACAGACACTGCCCTTGTCCAGAATAAGGCAAGAGGTAAGACCTCCCGCATAAATTTGGGTTTGCATTGCATAATGATACAAAATAAACATAAAAAGCCCAAAGGAACTGTCAGCAAAACACTGAAACATGTTGCTCACATGGAGCAAAATGACCTGACGGACGAACTCATGGCCCCAGCCATGGAAGAAGAAGAATATCTCTTCCCAAGAAGAGGATCCACACCGAGAAGAAGATCTGAAGGAAGACATGGACACGAGAAGAGAAGCTGCCACGAGAAGAGAAGCTGCCCCAAGAAGACTGAAAGAAGAGACGGACGCGTGGAGAGATGCTGCCATGAGAAGAAGACTGAAGACAAGAGAAGATGTGAGGCTCCAAAGAGTGAGGAGCCATGTGAAAATCTCTGAGAGAGAGAGAGAGAGAGACCCCACAACCCAATGTAACCTGCCCCAATAAAGTAAAACCACCTCTGAGCCACTGATGATGTAGGCCACGTGGTAGATGTATGTGTGAGCACTTTAGTCAAGGTCGCGGGTACTTATAGTAGCCTTGGACACATAGAGAGAGAGAGTGTCAAGGACTATGGAGTTTAGGGACTTGAGGCACTGGTCGCGGACTGCCAAGTAAGAAAGAAACTTGATACAGGATCCAGGTGTGCTGAGATAACTTGAGGGGAGGAGTAGACACTGGTCGCGGACTACCAAGTAAGGGGAGGCAAACTTGGTATAGGGTCTAGGTGTACTAAGAGTATTCACTTGAGGGGAGGTGTTGAAATATACAAGTGAATAGGGTGTGTGTGGGAACAAGCTCTTGGATAGAGGCTGTAAAAGAGGAGATATAATTGTGAAAGAACCTGTGAAAAGGTTAGAAGAATCTACTGGGAGAGAATAATGGGTAGCATGAGGGAATTTAGGAGTGTGGAGATATTCTGGGAGATATTCAGGGAAAAGAGAAGAGGTGGAGAGAATCAGGAAAAAGGTGGAGATATTCTGGGAGTGAATCATGGAGAAATGAATGGGATTTGATGCTTGATGTAAACACTATAAATTGAGGCATAGCCCTAATGAGAATTTGCTGGTTTTTGAGTATCCATGCCTACATTAATCTATTTGCTAATTATTCACTAATTACGTCTTAATCATTTGCTAATCACTTTGTTAATCATGTTGATTCTAGTGTTTGATCCACCATAGCTCATCATTTTGCTCAAATTTCAACAATAGGCTTACACCCTGTCATGCCATACTTTGCCAACATATCCAATGCATATTGGCGCTGTACTAACCATGTACCTGCATGATCTTTGACCACTTCTATTCCAAGAAAGTATCTCAACTCACCAAGGTCTTTCATGTCAAATTGCCCACTCAAAGCTTTCTTGACATGCATCACATCTGCACCATGATCACCTGTGATAATCAAGTCATCCACATAGATGACGAGTAAAACAATCCCATGCTCTGTCTTCTTCACATAGAGTGAAGAATCTGCTGTAGAAATCTGGAAACCAAGAGAGATAAGATATTTGCTCATCTTATCACTCCAAGCACGAGGTGCTTGCTTCAAACCATATAATGCCTTTTTCAATCTGCATACGTGAGTGGGATATCTTGGGTGTACATACCCTTCTGGCTGTGCCATATACACTTCCTCTTGTAGATCTCCATTTAGAAATGCATTTTGACATCCATTTGATGCATTTCCCAGCCATTAGCTGCAGCCATAGCAATGACTGCTCTTAATGTGCCCATCTTAGCCACTGGACTAAAGGTTTTATCATAGTCCAATCCTTGGGTCTGTGCATAACCCTTTGCTACCAATCTTGCTTTATGTCTCTCAATAGAACCATCAGATTTGCACTTCACTTTGTAAACCCATTTACAGCCAATAACATTCTTGTCCTTTGGTAATGCAACCAAATCCCATGTATCATTATGGACCAATGCGTCCATCTCTACATCCATTGCTTTTTCCCATACATGCTCTCCAATAGCCTCTTTATAGCATGTAGGTTCCACATGCTTCACCATAGATGTCATATATGCATAGTGCATAGCAAAATCTCGATATGTCAATCTGTCAACTAGATATCTGACTCTCTGGGATCTCCGCAATGCATGCGGGTCACTCTGTACACCTATAACTCTAGCATGTGGTGGCACATATCTATCCTGCCTAGCACCAGGTGTGCGTAAAACAGGTATGCCAAGCTCTTCATCCAAACTCTCTGAACTAGATGACTCATAACCTGTAATTCCAATGCCTTCAACCTTCTTCTTTCCTTTATCCACAGCACTACTCCCAGTGCTCACACTCTCATGCCTCAAACGTCCTGACCATGGACGTACAGTGCTACTCTCAGCTTCTGCTGCTACTGGCCCAGACATAGAAGTAGAACTAGAACTTGCTTGTGGCAAGTTCACAGGCACATCAGCCTCAAGTGACTCAATGACACCCTCATCTTTTGCTTTGTACCAACTAGAAAGCTCATCAAACACCACATCTCGTGAGATGACCACTTGTCTAGTTTGTGGGTTGTAACATTTGTATGCCTTTCGATCCTGTGCATATCCAACAAATACACATTTCTCTGCCTTAGGATCCAACTTCTTCTTTCATCAGGCACATGTACATAAGCTATGCATCCAAAAACTTTGAGGTGTCCAATGTCTGGCCTATAACCTGTAAGCCGCATCTCTGGCGTGCTTCCATGAATGGCTGCTGTAGGTGTTTTGTTCAATATATACACTACAGTAGCACATGCTTCTGTCCAATAGTAATCTGGCATGCTCTTTTCATTAAGCATCGCCCTAGCCACTTCACATATGACTCTATTCTTTCTCTCAGCCACACCATTCTGCTGAGGTGTATACCTGCAAGTCAATTGTCTTCTTATTCCATGCTTCCTCAAGAAATGCTCAAAAGCTTTTGAGGTGTATTCACCACCTCCATTTGTTCTCAAACATTTAATCCAACAGCCATATTGCTTTTCTGCAAAAGCTTTGAAATCCATGAACTTTTCCAACACTTCACTCTTCTCTCTAAGAAAGTATATCCATGTCATCCTGCTGAAATCATCTATGAATGTCACATAGTATAAACTGCCTTTGATAGATGGGTTTTGTGCAGGATCCCATACATCACTATGTACGATCTCAAGTGGCCTGCTACTCATATTTCCTTCTCTAAGAAACCTCAACCTTGCCTGTTTTCCAAACTGACAGGCTTCACAAACATGCATATTCCCATCATATTTAAATCTAGGCAATCCACTGACAATGCCTCTTGTCTGCATGTTCTTCAATCTTTGTATATTGACATGTCCAATCCTCTTATGCCACATATCAATGTCCTGTACCACATTCCTGCTTTTAGAGAACATGGCTGATTTTAGCTCAGGAATTCCAGCATCCAGCTTAAACAACCTGTCTTCTTTCTTGCCTTTAGCAATGACTCTACATCCATGTTTAAAATCCTCAACGAAGCAACCATGCTCGTTGAAACGAACCTATAATCCCTGGTCCACCATTTGACCAACTGAGGCTAAGCTCTTTGTGATAGAAGGCACGTACAATACATCAGACATAGATTTTGTTTGACCATTGTGCATAACCACCAATGGTACACTTCCAACATGTGTAATGGCATGTTGGGTATCATCACCTGTTTCCACATAGCCTTTCACATCCATAGGCTTCATATGCTGAAACCATTCACCATGACAAGTCATATGGTTTGATGCTCTTGAGTCCATATACCATGTATCATCATTCTCAGCATTTGTCATCATCGATCCCACAACATGCTTCATGGCAAACAAATGATTTGCAGTGCCATCATTTGCATAGTTTCCACCATGTTGTGCATAATTTCCACCATAATGACCACCATGTTGTGCTCTACCCCCTCTCAAATCATTCTGTTTGCGGAAACAATTTCTCGCCATATGACCATATTTGCCACAGTAATGGCATTCCACATCTTGCATAGAATTTTGTTGGCCTTGCCAACGTCCTCTACCACGGGGGTTACCTCTGCCTCTCTGAGGTGTATATCCACGACCACCTCGAGCACCATATGAAGGCTGAAAGTTCTGTTGTGATGACCTGTCCTGCCATCCATGACCATTACCACCACGTCCACGTGATGCGAATCTCCCCCTGCCTCTAAAGCCTCTCTGCGAGTAGAAAGCCTGATTTCTGCCATTATCATCATGGCTAGTAGATGCATCCAAAAATGAATCACTGAGTTTGATTTCCTCAACAAGTAAGAGTGAAACCAACTCATCAAAGTTCGGTAAACCTGTACTCCGAACCGAGATAGATGTATCAAATGATTTATACTCCTTGCCAAGACCACGCAAGGTAATATCCACCAAATCATCATCAGGCATGGGGGCATTTATTGTTGCCAATGCATCTGCAAACTTCTTTATTTCTTGCACATAATCATGGATGCTCCTTTTATTCCTTTTCACATTATGTATCTGCTGTCGCAATTGAGACTTGCGAGCACTCGTGTCTGTATCAAACATCTTTACCAAAGTATCCCATGCATCTTTGGGATTCTCAGCATCCTGTATGTGTATGAGCATAGCATCAGAAATACATATAGACAGATAATGCAGCACTTTGAATGCTCTCTCTGACCATTGCTTATGAGCAATAAGCTGCTGCTGTGTAGGTTGTCGAGGTAGCTTAGGCTCTGGCTCAGCACTTGTAATGAGATTCCAAAATCCTTTTCCTTTCAAGAAACTTTTTATCCTGTACTTCCATGCCTGGAAGTTCTTCCTATCCAGCTTTTCACCAACAATCTGTACTGGATTATCCGACATGTTTGCTCAATGCATACACCTTCCGCACACTTCAAATCTGTAAACGAGCCTTCCTTAGCTCAACCACACTCCAATGAATGTTCCAGATACTCCAAAGTAGCCAACAATCTTCAAATTTGATGTAGAAAATCAACCTGTATGCATCCAAAATGAGCTGGCTCACGCAGTCCGAGATACCCTGTTTTGATGCGCTTTCCACGGCTCCAAATCACAATGTAGTGGTGCAATCAAGTATGGACAACTTGCATTGACACCTAAACAACCTCAATGTTGAGTATCAACACCATCTGACATGTGTACATATCAATTTTTGAAAACCCCTTTCTCTATTTTGGGAAAAACCAGTAGTAAAATGGCTCTAATTTCTTCAATATTTGTCCAAATTGAGCAACCAGGCATTCAATAGCTTAGCAATAGTGTCCATCAACTCCATGTAAGAGGAATTTGTCCAATTGTTTAAGACCAAAGATTAATTGCTCAATTAAAATTACTCTGTTTCTCTGCAACCAGTGGACAGACTTTTTAATCAGCTCATTCCCAGCTCAATTAAGCATAATTGATCAATCCAATCACATAGCCCTCTTCTCTAATGTGTGTAGCAACCAATTGCTAAAGCAATTGTGAAATATATCAAGCAACCAATGAGAATTTGATCTCCTCGCTTCAAAAATGTCAAAATTCTGCCCTGTTTCTCTGTAGGAGCTGCGTCGCCTGCTCTACAGGGATTTTGGAGTGGTTATACTATTAATTGATGATGTCTACAAGTTTACAAGACACCTAGGTATGTGTGCAACCAGTCAATGGTTGGATTTTTGCCAAAAACACACTCCAAATGCATCAATTTGTGACTTCCTTTTCTCTGTTTTGTGAGAGCTCAAAAACTAGAAATTTCCATACATTCATATGCATCCAAATTGCTCCAAAATGAGATTAGGGCTTGCATAGGAGTTGCCAATACATTCCTCTTTGTCAAATACATATGTCTTTTGCCAGAATCACTTCTATTTCACCATACATCAATGCTTTCAAGCTTTAATGGAAAGCTTCCAAAAACCAGAATTTCTCTTTGCTTTGATTTGCTCTAATTTGCTTTGTTTTTGCCTGTATCACCTGCAATCCGCTTAAGAATGTTTAGAGGACCTTACTCGGTAGACCAAGCTCTCAGATATGATAAGAATCGGTGTGCTCCAAGCTTCACAGCTTCTCTTCACAGCTTCTTCTCCCTCTTCACAGCTTTTCTTCACAGCTTCTTCTCCCTCTCACTCATAAACCCTAATAAACAGCACAAGGCTCTGATACCATCTTGAAAGAACGGTAGAGGGGGAGGAGACACACACACAGGAGCAAACCCTAATGTATATTGCAAACCCTAACCATAGAGGGAAGCCATCTCCACTCTCACACAAAGCATAATGCCATAATCCATAATACCCACAACACTATGAGTTGTGTCCACACACATCTAACCCTAGCTAATGTCCACACACTATGACCAGCTGGACACGCGGTCATTTATGTCTCACACATGTTCCTACCTAACATGCCAGCACATAGCATAGCTGGCTCACACTGACATCGAGCTTGAATCTCAACATGAATGAACTTCAAAAATTGAAAACTTATAAATTGAATTGGAAATTTATAGATGGACACCCCGAAGCTATCTGGAATTCCTGGACTCTCTCAGAGTCAGGATATGATAGCTTTTGCGTTTGATCACCTCATCAACTCTGCTACGACCCGAATGAGCAGAGTGAGACTCGCTCACCATTTTGAGAGTCTTTACTTTCCTGATCCTCTTGAGCGACATCGGTATATGTGGTTCAATGGAGGACGGTGCATTAATGTCAGTACCAGTCAGCGTCAGAGGCTCAGGCAAAATATTTCCTTAGCCATGATTCTGATAAAACTAGGGCTTGTTCAACATGTTCAGCTCTTTGATCATTCACCCAGGAACTTTAGAACTTCATGCCGATTCTTTAGACTTCTTAGCCGCTTTATCCCTAGGAATAGAATTACAGCACCTCTCTGTGTAATGAATCGTGTATACCATGGTATGACTTCTTCACAGTTTCGCTTCTTTATACGTTTACATCTGAGGCAGTGATTCTGGAGCCCGAGCTGCTCTATGTACATATTGTAACTTTTATATAAATATAGAAATGTTTTCTGGAGAAAAACTCCCTGTTGTATAAGTGATTGTTTACGGGACGATCTGATAAAGAAAAATCTGTTATCGGACATATTTCATAGATCTCCAATAAGATCATTGTCTTGTTTAAGAAATTATTTTTTGAATCTCTTAAGTCTTAGGATCTCGTGGAAGATATCAAAATAAAAATTTAATAATATAAAAAATTTTGGCAAAATCATGAGACGAGAAAACCGTGGTCGTCAGCCAGACCCCCTCTCTGAAGATGATGAGCTTGACCCTAATGTTCGCAAGGCTCTTCATAGGACTCAGCCAGGACCCTTCAAAGGAGAAAAGGAGAACCTAGGCGAGGCTGTGGAGAAATGGGTGGAAGCCATGGAAGAATATTTTGACGTCATCACAGGCTACAATGAGTGGAGAAAAATGGCTCTTGCCCGGCTGAAAATAGTGGAAACAGCCAGGGTAGCATGGAGGAACCACTGTGACACCAACCGTTTGGACAGAAATACTCAGTCCTAGAATGACCTAGAAACCTATCTAAGAAAGAGATTTTATCCTCCTGGATTTTTGGAAACTAAAATGAATGAATTCTTAGAGCTAAAGCAGGAGAGCAAAACCGTCAAAGAATATCACCAGGCCTTTGCTCTTCTACTCAAATATTCACCACCTCTTGATGAAGAACAACTAATGGCCAGGTTCATTCGGGGAATGAACGAACCCTTGGTTACACTGGTCAAAAATGCCAAGCCAATGTCCATGGCTGAAGCAGTAAGAATGGCAAAGGATTTTGCCAAAGCCTTTGTAGTAAAGGTCCCACCAAAGCCTACACCCTCTAACTTTAAAAGATTCCAAGCCCAAGGAAGTACTTCAAACTTTCCACCCCCGAAGAGGCAGCAAGGCCCGAATCAGAATCTGGATGCAGGAAGATTCTGAAGTGAAGGAAGACCCTTCCCCCAGAATACTTTCTCAGGAGCTCCACCTCTTTCAAGAAATCAGAGGGATGAGCTCAGAAGTGAAAATCGATGTTTTGCATGCCAAGGTTTTGGTCACCAATAGAAAGACTGCTCGACTCCTGCCATGTCAAGGGGACAGGGAAGTCAAAGACCTCGAGTTCAGAGACCAACCCCGTCATACCAATCCAATCAGGGTCCGTCTCACCCAAGCCAAGGAAACCCCAAAAGAAATCCAGCTCAGCCATCTGTCTCTATCCAGAGTAACCTCAGAACTCCTTCCCAGAACTGGGGCAACCAAAGAGAAAGAGTTCCACCTCAGACTGTAGCAGCGAGAGTAGTCACAATTTCAGATGTAGTAGAAGAGGAAAGAGGGCAGATCTATGCTGCAATTGAAAACCAAGGGTCTAACCGACAGTTCTCAGTCATCCATACTCTAGCAGAGTATCAGGGTAAACCTTTTAAGCTTTTGATTGATTCAGGCAGTTCTCATTCATTCATTTCCCCTGGATGCTTGCGTAAGCTAGTCTTAGAACAGAAATCAGGGAAACCTATGCAAGTTGAATTGGCTAGTGGGAAGACTCTTTTCACTCACCATGAGACAGATCTTATCCAGTTCAATCTAGATGGTAATATGACCGACTGTCAGTTCAAAGTCTTACCTCTAGGAGTTTTTGACGAGATCCTTGGAATAGATTGGCTCCACAAAAATCAAGCTGACATACACTATCACAATGGAACCATTTCCTTCCATGATCTTCACGGGAACAAAGTTCAAGGAACTGGAGTTTCCGGATCCCCAGACCTTCAGTTAGTAAAAGCTTCTAAATTGCTGAAGGGACTTAGAAAGAAGCTCAAAATGAACTCAGTAGACTCAAATCTTAAGGCTAAAGAGCCAGAATGGTTAAGTGAATTTGATGATCTATTCCCAGTAGAGCTAACTAAAATGCCTCCAATCCGGGAAGTAGATCATATGATAGAATTGACCCCCGGAGCTCAGCCAGTAGCCCTGCGCACGTACAAAATGCTAGTTCCTGAAGCCATCAAACTCAAGGAACAGCTTAGGCAACTGTTAGAACAAGGGTTTGTAAGATCGAGTGTTTCACCTTGGGGTGCGCCAGTTCTCTTTCAGAAAAAGAAAGATGGAACGCTTAGACTCTATGTGGACTACAAAGGTCTAAATCAGCTGACAGTTAAGAATAAATATCCTATCCCAAGAATTGATGAGCTTCTGGATAGGCTAAATGGAGCCCAGATCTTCACAAAGATAGATCTCAAATATGGGTTTACCAGATTAGGAGGATCAATGATCAAGATATACCGAAAACAACCATCAATACTCGCTATGGGCATTATGAATTTACTGTCATGCCGTTCGGATTAACTAATGCCCCAGCTACATTCAATCGCTTAATGCAGGACATTCTCAGAGAATACTTAGATGATTTTGTTCTAGTTTTCTTTGATGACATTCTGATTTACTCAAAGAATGCAGCTGACCGTAAGACTCATGTCTGATTTACTCAAAGAATGCAGCTGACCGTGAGACTCATGTCCGAAAAGTCCTTGAGATTCTAAGGAAGCACCAACTCTTTGCCAAAAAGAGCAAATGCACTTTCTCTGCCGGACCACGTTGAGTACTTGGACTTTCTGGTATCCAAAGATGGAATTTCTCCAGATTCCGCAAAAGTCCAAGCAGTCATAGATTGGCCTGAACCAAAGACAGTGAAAGAAGTCAGAGGATTCTTGGGATTGATTGGTTGGTATAGAATTTTTATACCAAAGTATGCTCTCATAGCTCCCCCTGACTAACCTTCTCAAGAAGAATACCCCATTTCAGTGGTCTGCCAGGTGTTAGAGTGCTTTTGATAAGCTGACGACCGCCTTGGTAACCAATCCCGTTCTGAAGCTGCCAGATTTCTCTCTACCCTTTGAGGTAGTAACTGATGCAAGTGGTTTTGCCCCTGGGAGGAGCACTCATGCAAGAAGGTCATGCAGTGGCCTATGAATCCCGAAAACTCAGAACGCATGAAAGGAATTATGTTTTCCACGACCTGGAACTACTTTCAGTAGTATATGCCCTCAAGTTGTGGAGACATTACCTACTGGGACAAAGATTCACTTTGATGACAGATCATCAGAGCTTAAAGTGGATCTTCACTCAGAAGGATCCCAACATGCGCCAAAGAAGGTGGATGCAGACCCTGTAGGAATTTGATTTTGAAATCAAGTATCGCCCAGGCAAAGAGAATGTGGTAGCTGATGCCCTCAGTAGAAAAGCCTCCTTGCTTGCAATTTCAGTAGTATCAAATCCTTTGATTATTGAAGCAAGAGAGAAGATCATGCAGGATAGATTCTTTGGCCCTATTGCTACCCTACTTATGCAGGAAAGCAAAACTCTGCAGGAGATGAACAGAGTTCAAGGGTACAGCCTGGATGATGGCATTATGTATTATAATCGCAGGCTATGCATTCCCAATGATGAGGGAACCAAGGATCAAATTCCAAATGAAGCCCATGACAGCCTTATAGCAGGACATCCAGGTTTCATCAAAACCTACATGTCTATAAAGAAAAGCTTCTTTTGGCCTGGTCTGAAAAAGGATATACTGAATCATGTACGTCAATGTCTGACATGCCAGAAAGTCAAAGCTGAAAGAGTAAAAATGCCTGGGAAGTTACATCCAGTGGACATCCCCCAGATGAAGTGGGAATGTATCAGTATGGACTTCATTACTGGATTACCTTCAGTGCAATCAGGTTACAACTCCATCTTCGTGGTAGTTGACAGACTAACCAAAGTTGCCCATCTGATTCCAGTAAAAGAAACCTACACTGCAGTAGATGTGGCCAGAGCGTTTCTCAAGGAAATCTTCAGATTGCATGGCCTACCCAGGAGAATAGTAAGTGATCGAGATCCCAAGTTTACTTCAAGGTTCTGGACTGCATTTTTTGAAGCAGTGGGAACTTTCTTGGATCTCAGCACAGCTTATCACCCTGAGACCAATGGTCAAACTGAAAGGGTAAACCAAGTAATCGAAGATATTCTTCGGTCATGCTGTGGCAGGGAACCGAAGAAGTGGCTAAGCTATCTGCACCTAGTCGAGTTCGCCTACAATGCTTCTTATCACCAAAGTATCAGGATGAGCCCTTTTAAAGCTCTGTATGGACAAGATTGCTTAACTCCATTAACTTGGTCTAACCCATTGATTAGGGTCGAGATGTCCAGACAGATGCTTGACGACATGGAGCAGCAGATGCAGGCAATTCGTAAAGATATAAAAGCTGCCCAGGATAGACAGAAGCAGTATGCAGATAAGAAGAGGACAGATAGAGAATTCAAAGAAGCAAATATGGTCTTCATTCATGTACGCCCCAAAAGAAGTTCTTTATCTCTTGGGAAGTACAAGAAGTTATCCCCCAGATATTGTGGGCCATATCTGATTATAAAGAAAGTAGGTGACTTAGCCTATGAGCTTCTTCTGCCTCCTCATCTCAAAGTTCATAATGTATTTCGTGTAAGCCTTCTAAAGAAATATGTGCCAAGCCTAAATCATGTACTTGATGATGAAATCCTAACCTCTTCAACCCAAGGGCAGATGGAACTCCAACCTGAAGAAATTCTTGATGTTCGAGAAAAGATTCTCAGGAACAGAATTCTCAGAGAATTATTGGTAAAATGGAAGTTCTATCCTTTTGAAGATGCCACCTGGGAGAATGAAGCCGATCTGTTGTTGCGGGATTACCCCCCATTTGCGAGATGAGAGCATCTTGCGTTTTTCAAGTGGGAGAGAATGTAAGATTCCTCCCCAGCCTCTCAAGATGTACACATCTTCCCCTGTAATCAAATCCCTCTTTAGAAATATAAAAGATCTTGTTTCTACCAGTTTTGGCCTAGAGAGAGAAAATCTTCTAGAGAGTGGTAATTCAGTTTTTAAATATTTTTGAATAGAAAAAATTCTCATCTTATTAAAATAAGTTCCCCTGAAACAGAAGTTCAAAAAGATTTCCAGAAGGTGCATTAGAAATTAAGTATAATCTGTTCAAGAGGTATTATCCTGGGGGTGAAGATTTTTTTGAAATTTTAAATTAAGGTTCCTATGGACCAATAAGATTCATCCAAATGTAGGGAGGAGATAAATAGAAGAATAAAAGGAAAAATCTCCCAAAAATGAGTAAATACTCACATAAGATGAAGAGTTGACTAAGGACAAGGTTAATAGTTAATTAAAAAAGAGAGATATTTGGAAGTAATGATGCATTTTTGACACCTCTGCATGGGGGAATTCCCCTCATGAAGGAGGCGCCTATTTCACATGCTTGAATGAGTTTTAAACTCCCAAATAATGAGATATTTTTATCTCTCCTCTCTCTTGTTTCAACTAGATCCAAAAAGTGAGCAAAACTAACCCAAAAATGGTCAAAAAGTGACCAAACTGATCTGGAAAATTCTAGAATCAGTTGGCTTGGTTAGAAGTTCACTTTTTCCTATAAATAGAACCCTTCCCCTTTGTTGAAACTCAATAGTGTTTTCCACTATTACCCTGCCTCTCCCAAGTGTCAAAAACAGTGAATTTTACTCATAATTCATTAGTTTTTGACCTTCCCTCTTCCAAAAGATTGGTGGCCACTCTTGTTTCAAACAAGAGTAGAACCCTCAAACCATCAAGCCAAAGGAAAGCTCTCAAATTCATTAGTAAGTTGGAGATTCTTCTCTTTTCCATTCATTTTATGGTTTTTTATGGTTTTTATGATTTTTGTCTTCTCTAAATTGCAAATGATGTTATGCCTCATTGAAAAAAGGCATTCCCCTCTCTTCTTTAGTAAATCCAACCATTCTTATCGTAGATGAATGATTAATGAATAAAATCAAGTTTTTCATAATGTTTCTCTTTGATTGTTTACATTTAGAATGATTTAAATACTCTTGGGTAAACTTCTAATTAATTTTAGTACGTTAAAATTTGAAAAATGGTCAGCCATACAAAGGAGGTTATGGTTATTTTTTAAAAAATTTATGAAATAAAATTCATCTTTTATTAATCAAAAAGAGTAATCCCCATCGTTAGAGTATTCTAAAAGTGTCATTTTCATTCATGCATAAAAAGATGCATATTGATTAATTTTTATAAAAGAATGATTTTTAATTAATATAAAAGAATGATTATCAATAGAATTAAATTCTATGAAAGATACTTATTGATAAATTTTTTATTATGAAAGTGTTACTTTCTTCATTATGGATTTTTTATGCATAAAATAATGCATAAAAGTATATTCTTTTATTACAAAAGAGTTACTTTCATCATGTTGATTTTTATGCATAAAAGTATGAATAAAATATTATTTTTATTTTTATTATAAAAGTGTTACTTTTATCATTATTGATTTTTATGCATAAGAGGATGCATAAAAGAAATTTGTTTTTATTATAAAAGTGTTACTTTTATCATTAATGATTTCTATGCATAAAAGTATATTTTTTTATTATAAAAGTATTACTTTTATCATATTTGATTTCCATGCATAAAAGTATGCATAGAAGATTATTATTATTTTATTATAAAAGTGTTACTTTTATCATTATTGATTTTTATGCATAAGAGGATGCATAAAAGAAGTTTATTTTTATTATAAAAGTAATACTTTTATCATAAATGATTTTTATGCATAAACATATGCATAAAAGATATTTTTTATATTAAAAGTGTGATTTTTATCATAAATGATTTTTTATGCACAAACATATGCATAAAAGATATTTTTTTATATTAAAAGTGTGATTTTCATCATAAATGATTTTTATGCATAAAAGATATTTTTTTTAAATTAAAAGTGTGATTTTCATCATAAATGGATGCATAAAAGAAATTCTTTCATATTAAAAGAGTGATTTTCATCATAAATGATTTTTATGATGATAAAAGTGTGACTTTCATCAGAATTAGATTATATGCATAAATATATGCATATAGAATGATTATATTTAAATAAGGGTTCCCATAGTTCTCTGTTTAATTTTCGTAAAAAATGGAAAAATGAATAAGTAGATAATCTGTGAGAAGAAATGCTACCGTTTCATATTCACTACGATAGTAATGAAAAAAATTCAATTAAACTATCGAAGTCAGAGATCGAGATAAATGATTATTTTATTCCTCCTAAGAAATTCATGTTTTAGAAATCTGTAAGCAAATATTCGTCGAAAGAAATTTTAGAAAAAGAGAAATTGAAATAGTGCCTTTCGAGAAAGATAGTTTAGGAAGAACCTTTCCAAACCCAAACTCTGATTCATACTATTGACCAACACCTAATTCCTTCGTCAATGACGATATACTTAGTTCAGGAAAAATGCACTCAAAACACCCACCGAATCTAAAACTAAGTTATGACTTTTAATTTTGATCTGAGGATCAAGTTAACAGAATTCGAGGAATTCTGTTTGGAATTTAGACCTGGATCTAGAAGTATTGGGATACGGATTTAAGATTATTCATGGTTTTCAAACAAAATCAAAACTGAAAACTTGCATAAAAACCCTGTTTTCTTAAAGGACTGTCTTACGCCAGAATGCTGGAGGGAGCATTTGGCATATATGTTTATCTAAGGGAAGTTCGGTTGTAGCAGCTGGCGGGGAGGAGTGTTCGAGGGACAGCTCACGCGGTAAAACCTACCCAGGTCTTGACCAGACTAGGTATGGTGAAAAATGGTGTGCTTCCGATATGATGGGCGAGGGCCGACGAAGCGGTCCGTGAGTGAAGTGCTAGGACACCTAAGGAGGATCCTGGAGGGTTCTGAATAGGCGATGCACAGGCTCGCGATGCTTAGGACACCCATTCGTATGTCGAGAAGATATATATATGTATGTTGACGAAATGATTATTGTACTCGGTTACTGGATCTCGTTGTTGCTAACCAGCTGGTCCCAAACGGAGAGTCCAGATTGATACTGTTTTTGTGAAACAAGGGATTGAATGGAAATTTTGAATTATGAAATCTGTGATCATATCTATTTTGTCAATGGATTATTTTTATATTAAAGTTCTAAAGAGGAGTGTGTGTGTATCTGTTTTCTAAAGCTAAAGTTAAGAAAGGCATTTCAATTATGGGTGGGTGAGTACTTGTTTGGATCTACCGATTCCAGTGGCAGGGTGGTGGCTAACCCATGGGCCGGATGGGGTAGGCTAGAATCAGTGGAGTTTTAATAATCAAACTAAAAAATCTTAGGATTACGCTAGGATTCGAGTAGCTAGTTAATTCCCTGATAAATTCCTCAATTGAGTGGATCAACGGCTATGCCTGATCTTGATCAAGAAAAAAGCGTTGAAATTACTCAAATTATATCAGTGAGTTTCCTTCTATCTGGTTTATTCAGGTGAAGGATAGTTTAATTAATCTCTTTAGAAAAAAAATCGTTTATAAGAAAATTCAAAAAGGTGGAATCATCCCCGCTTTCCGGGCATGGAAAATTTTCCCGGTTTCGGTTTTCGGAGTGACCACCAGCCTAGTCTCGTGCCCGGACATTCGTGGGCGAGGCCCCGGGTGAGAAACCCTGCCCCGCGCATGAGGGGGCTGCTTCCGCTTCTGTCAGCACTGGGATTGCAGTGCGCGAAGAGGGCAGAGGGATCTCACAATAGAAAAATTTGAAAAATGGTCAGCCATACAAAGGAGGTTATGGCAAAATTTTCTTAAATTTTGTGAAATAAGTTTTATCTTTTATTATTCAAAAAGAGTAATCCCCACCGTTTGTGTATTCTAAAAGTGTTATTTTTATTCTATGCATAGAAAATGCATAGTAGAAATATTTTTATTATAAAAGTGTTATTTTCATTAGAATTACTGGATGGGGTTAGGTTGGACTGATGGATCCCTAAAATGAGATTAAATTTCTATTGGTATGATAAATGAACTAAATCCCGGATAAAAATTGTTCTATGGAAAAGAATCAACGGCTGTGCCTCTCAATGAGGAAAAAAGCGTTGGTCTCTATGATCCAAGTGTAATATTTCCCTTGATCTGACTATGGGACTTACGGGTTCAGTCAGATCCGTTCAGTTAGTTAAGGCTTTTGACTACGTTAGAGAAAAGTTATCCTGAAAGAATCGCCCGTGCTCTCCGGGAAAGGGAAGTTTTTTCGAGTTCGGTTTTGGAAGAACCAATGGATTAGTCTCTTGTTTGGATATCTGTGGGCGAGGCCCCAAGTGTGGGACCCTACCCCGCGCAAGAAGTGCTACTTCCGTTGCTAGCACCCCAGAATTCGTTGTGCAGTGGGGTCAGGGATCTTATAGCTGGTATCAGAGCAATTTGGCTAAAGTGGATCAACCGAGAAGCCAAGAATGTCATAAATTTATGAAGTAGCAGTAAAAGGTTGGAATTGTGTGATGAAACTCATACAAATTGATATTCAGAATGAAATTTCTAATTTGAAAATTGGGTCTTCAGATGGAAGTACTGCAATTATATGGAATCCCTGACTTGCTTGAGGTCTAGACATGATGGTATTTACCACCTGTTGTTCGAAGGGTGGTAACAAAATTCAATGTAATGCAAACAAAAAAAACACTTCACGAATTAACACTTCACACTTTAAGCTTTCAAGCTTAAGCTTTCATGCCTTAACACTTCACGGATTAAGCTTTCATACCTTAAGCCTTTCATGTCTTAAGCCCTTCATGCCTTAACACTTCACGCCTTAAGCTTTCACATGTTAAGCTTTCATGTCATCCTCATGACCTACAATCTTCTACTTCACGGCACACACTAATTACTCTACTAATTCACCCCATCACACAAGCGTTTTTATTGCACAATAACACAAGGGAGTCACACAAATGGCCTACCTAAAAATGGTAGAATATCACAAGAACCTCCCAATAGTCTTCAACAATAGCCAATACATTTTTGTTTAGCTTATAACCTACTATTATTTTGGCTAAGTAATGTAGCGGCTACTCCATGATTACATATCCATATTCATGCAATGGAGAACATTTTCACCAAATCCTCATCATCGACAACTTTCCAAGTACATCTCTGGACGGGGGGGCATGGTGGGTGACAGCCTGGTCAATGGTACAACCCATCACCTAGAATCTTCCTTCAAATTGTAAACCTCTCCAAACGAAGCTAAGTCTTCACAACACATTGATATCTAGTCCTTCGTGAAGATTTCTATATCAACCTCGCAAGTCGACATAATTCTTTCAAGCCTCACCAACAAGTGGCTATTCAACAAGAGCAGCTCAATACAACTCTATTTGACTCAATTCTTATACTTCATGTATATCTGCTTCATAGAGCACTTAAATAATCATGAAATCATAAAAATCACATAGAAAGAAGCATGTAGGAACATGTCCTACTCAACAACATTGGACAAGAATCTGGCCAATTTCTTTAAATGATTGACTGTCACTTCAATGAATCAAATGAGGAACTAAGAATCACAATCTTGTTCTCATGATTTTGTCTACGCTCCTCCAGATCCTTCTTTCTCTTCTCCCCGATCATTAAAACCTTTTAGTTTCCTAACTAACACAAATCACATGTAACTCTGTTTATGATTGCCAAAAACAAAGTGAGCAAAAAAATACCACATAAAAACATGCTCACAAAAAAATAAAAAATGCAATCACTGGCAACAAACCCCCACCACCCACACCCCATTAGGAATTCCCACTAATTTCTAACCTTTTCCTTTACTAATTAGCCTTTCTTATGCCTTTTTGAGGAACAAGGACCACAATTCTCCCTATACAAAGATCTTCAAACGCGACCCGAGGACGCGTACCCATTCCAAGGGTTAACAAGAGCTAATACCATTATCTTATGTCAAGGATTCAAAGTAGATACACCAAAAGGTCATACATTCAATATATGAAGTAATGGTGTCCAAATCTATAGCTTGGACGGACGCCCATAATGGTCCTATGGAATATTATGGTGATTTCCACTTCAAGAGCATGTGGTAGTAAGTTAGGATGAAGTCCCAAGTGATGTACTTCATGGATACATTATGAGAGTAGTCATTGTAATAGCATTAGGCCTCTTATGAGCCTAAAGTTCCCAGTCGGCCACAGTTTAAGTGAGTGTGAACACTTATGGCCATGTATATAAGTTAATATCTCTCATAATACAGAGAACTCTCCCCAATGTGCAATAGAGTCTTGATCTTGCTAATCCTCTTGCTAATCTCCCTCTCTAATGTATGCTAATGAGTGTGTGTGAGTGAAGTGAGGTGAGAGGAGGGACAAGTACACATAGTGCAACGTGGCAGTGTGACAATGCTCGTGGTGGGAGGTGCGGTGGAATTGCTTCTCAAGGAGTTGTAGAGCTTGGAGACCTCAAGGGTTATGAGCTTGGCCATTGGAAAGATCCTCATGACAGTTGTGATTCACTAGGTAATCTGTTGTTGGATGTTTCAAGGGGGGTTTGGGTGAGCCATAACACCAATCATACATAGTCCACATAACACCAATCATACATAGTCCACATTTGTATACCTTGTATAGTTGTAACTCTTTGTCCATAGCGCTTGGACATATCGTGAACTTGAATGCCATCCCAAAGTGTTTGAAGCTCCTCTACCAATGGGGCCAAGTATACATCCATGTTCTTTACTTTGTACTTCCTAGGAACTATCAATGATAGTAAGAGATGTCCTTTATTTGCAGCCATGGTGAAAGGTTATAATTTACAAGGCAGACAAGCCATGTGCTCCATGATGAACTCTGTAGACCAAATAGATTCACACAATCCATTGCTAGCCCTAGATGAATGTTATGAGGCTCTTCCTTGAAAATAGGCCTCTTCTCCTCAATGTGTCTCCATGTGAGCAAATTAACTGGGACACACATGACATTGTTCATGGATCTAGTAGACCGATGCCATGCCACTAAACTTGCTATAGATTTTCACCTGAACATATGTTTTATCCGAGGCATGATAGGGAAGTGTCTGAGAACTTTTACAGGAACCTTTTTCCCTTGAACATCTTGCCTGTATCTAAGCGCCCCATAACTTGGACATTGTATGAGATGTGTGTATTCTTGTCGGTATAGGATACAATCATTGGAACAAGCATGGATACAATTGTAGTCCATGCCAATTGCACTTAACAATATTTTGTCCTCCGCACGAGAGCTCGACATCTCATTTTCCTTTGGCAAGATTTAGTCCTTTAATAACCTGCCAAGATGAAATAGGTTTGTTGGGATGTTTTTATTTTGGGCTAACGGGGGTCTCTTATTTAGGGGAATACCAAATTTGTTAGTCAAATTAAATTTGAAATGTCAGGCTCGGCAAACCAAAAGGCAAAGATTCAAATTCAAAGTTTGTGAAAAATTATGGGTGTCGATATTTGCGTTGGTATAAGCATTGGTACAGGCACTGGTATAGTCGTCGAAAATGATTTAAATAATTACCGACATATATACCAACCCCCATATCGGTGCTTATACCACTGTCTGTAAAAAGTTACAGAACGTTGATGTGCAACTATGAAAAAAAATCCAAGGGTGTGTGTGTGTGTTTGTATGTCGATGTTTATTTTATTTTGCCGGTTTATTACTTCTTCTCCTTCTCTCACTACTCAAGGTAATGGTGTCAAGGTGCATTGCCTTTGTTTCCTTTTCCTTCCCTAGCTCTATTATGGTTTGATTTATTCTTGTTGGTTTGCTTGTGTTTGTGTATTTGCAGGTCAAGTTCTTTACACAATTCCCTTCACTTTCAGGTATGGACTTAGGCTTGGCTACGGCGATGCATGGCCATGGCAAGGCATAGCCATGGCATGGTCTCATCGCCCGCAGCAAGCAAGGGCATGACCATACATTGCCATAGCCAAGCTTAGGCCGAGAAAAGCAAAGGCACAACCATGCATTGCCATAGCCAAAGCCTAGGCCGCAGCAAAGCAAGGGCGCGGCCTTGGCTATGGCCATGCATGGCCAAGGCTATGCCCTAGCCATGGCCATGCATTCGCGGCTTAGGCTTGGCTATGGCAATGGATGGCCATGGCAAGGCATAGCCAAGACTAGGCCACAGCAGAGCAGCAAAGCAAGGGCGCGGATTTGCTTCAACGTAGGCTTGGCATATGTAAAGCAAGCATGATATACACATTTTGACAAACTCTAACTTTACACATGTGTGTAGAATCATGACCGAGACCCTAGAAGGTTACACCCCCTGGACACTCTGGTACACCTCCACCCAGTCTTCTCCAGAGTTTTCTTTCATGCCTACACCACAAGCTCTTAGCTCAGAGTAGTTCTATGAGTTCATCTCACAAGCTGTCCCCGAGTAGAGAGCCATGGCACAGTAGTACTTTGGGGATATCTAGACCCTCCAATCCAGCCACCATTGCCTCTCTTACACTGGCACGCACCCCTATCCATCACTCAACTATGTGTAGATGTAGTAGTGGTGGGCGTGGTTGTGGTAGTTGTTCTGGGAGTGGCGGCACAAATATAGTGTCTCCTACACATCAACACCCACCCATGTCCTTAGCTAGTACACCACGTGTTGAGATATCGAGCTCATCTAGTGAGGCGATGGACACTGATGACCCACCTGGGGGATAGGCCCCACACTTACACCACTGGCATGGTTGGTGAGATCATGGGTGATATGCAGCCAGTGGGATGACAGGCTGTGAGTTCTAGAGACTGGCATAGTTATAGCGCTAGCTCATTTAGTTGGGTTCACACTATAGAGAACCCTAGTATGTATTTGGTTGAGTACCTTTTCATATGTGTGTACTCTTATCTTTGTATATGGTGTGTTGAGTGTTGTGTGAAGAAGAAGAAGATTTTTAGCCTCTCACCTTGTGTGTTCTCTTTTAGGATTTTGTGCGTGTGTGTGTGTGTGCTTGCAAGAGCTCAAGCTCTCTTCTCCCTACATCTTTTCATGGTATCAGACTCTTCCCTATTTGTGTCGACGACTTGTCGGGAGCTCTACGGGAGGCACCGGCAAACGATCTCTGATTGAGGAGCTTTCTTCGTGGGAGGTAGGGCAACTATACTGTCCTATTGGACAACAATTTTTTGGGACAGAAATGCGTTTCAGGCATGTTAGGACCTCTGTTTTTCAGAAGCAAGCGATTTCAAGCACTGCAAGTAAGTCATCGATTCTATACAGAACTCTGTTTTAAGAACTGCAGGAAGACAGATTGGTTGTGCAGACATTGTGTGTGCTGCAAGGAGGTCAACAGTTGCCATTGGGTGTATGTATGCACATTGAGGTCAGTGGTTGTGACATTTCAGTGTAGTACAATAGTACTGCTGCTATAAAAAATACAGCAGTTTGTGTGCAGAACAAAACCAGAGTGCTGTTTCTGGTAAATTTGTGAGGCTCACAAGATGTCGAATGATGGCATAAACCATATTGTTGCTGAGAAGCTTGAACAACTTCCATGCTTGGAGGTTCAGGTTGACAAACTTCTTGATGGGAAAGGGTTACTGGGACTACATAGAAGGTGAGCATGAAGAGGCACCGGAGATACCGGAGATCAATCCAATTGCTGCAGATGTGAAAGACTTCAAGGATTGGAACCAAGGATCCAGAAAAGTTATGTATTGGCTCTCTATCAGTATACAAGACACCATGATTGGGGGCACATACAGGATGCCAAGTCCCCCAAGGAGGCGTGGGACACCTTGGTAAAACTCTATGAAACGAATACCAAGGCACGAAAGATACAGTTGAAGAATGAACTTCATACTATGGAGAAAAAGAGTATGTCTGTGAATGACTGTGCATTGAAGATCAAGGGTATTCTGGAATCCCTTGTATCTATTGGCATTTTAGTAGATGATGATGATAAGGTGGAAGTCTGTCTATGTGGTCTCGGGCCACAATATAAGGGGTTAAGACGTCTATTCAGACTCGGGAAAACATTCCCAATTTCACAGATTTGGTGTCTATGTTGATTATAAAAGAGAAGAGCTTGGGTGAAGACTGTTGGTCTTCACAAAACAAAAACAGTTTAGAGCAATAGGTCTTCTACACAAGTTCAAGAAGAGGACGAGGTAGAGGAGGTCGTGGACGTGACCAAGGAGGTGGCCAAACAGTTAATCAGAATTATGGCAAGCAACAGCAACAACAACAGTCCCAGAAATCACAACAACACGCAGGTAGAAGAGGCCAATTCAGAGGCAGGGGAAGTCAAAGAGGTCGTGGAAATTGGCAAAGGCAGTATAATGATACACGTGGATGCTTGTATTGTGGTAAGCCTGGACACGTGCAGGCAAATTGTTATATAAGAATCAGGCTGACATACAAAATGGAAAATTGCAGCAAAACAACTATGCATCCTCGAGCAAAAACAATGAGGATAATGAAAGGTTGTTTGTTATGCAGCATGTCATTAATGCCATGTCTGAAAATGTTGAAGCAACACATAAAGATGATGTATGTCACGTTGATTCAGGTGCTTCGAACCACATGACAAGTCATGGGGAGTGGTTTAAGGAGATGAAAAACCTTGAAAGACCAAGTTTTGTGGAAACACGGGATGACACTGCTCATCCAATTGCCCATGTTGGAGATGTGCCATTGTCTATGTAGGATGGCAAAGTGAAGTACCTTGTAGATGTACTTCATGTTCCGAACATAACAAAGAATCTGGTTTCAATTGGCCAGATGATTGAGCAGGGTTTGCACGTTCGGTTTAATCCTAATGGTTGTTATGTTGAAGACTTTAAAGACAAGTGCATGTTGGTTGCAAAAGGCAATAGAGTGGGCAGAATCTTTACATTGAATGTAAACATGCATGAAGTGAGTGCTGCGATGTTTGCAAATGGTTCAAGAATTGTTGCAGACACACAGACATTTGGCATAAAATAATTGAACATGTGAATGTGCAGAAAATGAAGTCTATGCAGACTAAAGGAATTGTGACAAGGCTGCCAAAGTTTAAAGTTGAAGGTATGCAAAAAATATGTGAAGCATGCCAATTTGGAAAGCAAACAAAGCATGTATTTCCACGTGACACAAATGTGAGCAAAAATGCACTAGATGTTGTGCATTCAGATGTATGGGGTCTTACGACGAAGACCATGTCTATGGGAGGTTACAGAGGTATTATGTGACATTTATTGATGACCACACAAGGAAAGTGTGGGTATACTTCATGAAGGAGAAGGGTGAGGTGTTCACTCATTTTTAGAATTTCAGAGTTATGGTTGAAAAGCAAACAGGGAAATATGTAAAGTGCCTAAGGTCAGATGGAGGGGGAGAGTACTTCTCCAATGAGTTCTCTAAATTTTTGAAGAAGAATGGTATTCGGAGACAGTTTACATGCAGATACACTCCGCAGCAAAATGGAGTTGCTGAGCGAAAAAAACAGACACATTGCTGAGATTACACGAGCATTGATGGGAGAGAAGAATATGCCGCATAGCTATTGGGCTGAGGCTGTTTCTAGAGCAGTTTACATCATGAACAGGACTCCAACTACAGCCATACATGATGTAACTCTAGAGGAGAGGTTTACTAGCAGAAAACCTGATTTGTCTCATTTGAAAGTCTTTGGATGCATTGCATATATACATGTGCCAGATGAGCTGAGAACTAAGCTAGATCCAAAAGCTGAAAAAAGTGTGTTTATTGGGTATTCCTTTGAGCAAAAGGGATACAGGTGTTATAACCCTGCTACACGTGAGTTGAGGGTAAGCAGGGATGTTGTTTTTGATGAGATGAGCAGCTGGTATGCTGCTGGAAAAGAAGCTGTTGGGGCTGATGTGAGTGGAAATGTGGTTGCACAGAATGCAAGTCAGCAATCATAGTCTTTGAGTGGACCAAGAGAGTCCTCATCTAGTGGTTTAGTATAGACCATGGAGTGGCAGGCTGCATCATAATACCAGTCCTGCAAATGTGATTAGTACATCACATAAAGGCAAAGAGAAAGTGATTGAGCCCCTTAGTATGCCTGACATTTCTGCAGGGCATTCTCATGTCAATGGAGAGTCTAGTGGCTCAGAGATGAGCCTTGATGAGGATCTTGGGATACCAACTATGAGAACACCTGGTGTGAAGAAGGCTATGGAAGCCATGAATGCAAAGCTGCATGCAAAGCTGCAAAGATCTGGGAGAGTGAAGAATCATGTGTAGAGGTCCTATGATGGCTATATGGCACATCACTATGCATACATGGCAAAGGTTGTACACGTTGTAGAGCCCACATGCGTTGATGAGGCTGTTGGAAATGTGTGTTGGGGAGAAAGCTATGGATGAGGAGATGGATGCACTATATGGAAATGAGACTTGGGATTTAGTGCAATTGCCTGAAGGCAAGAAAGCCATTGGATGCAAGTGGGTGTACAAAGTAAAACATAACAGTGATGGAAGCATTAGCAGGTACAAGGCTAGATTGGTAGCCAAAGGATATGCGCAAAAATATGGCATTGATTATGAGGAAACTTTGAGCCCAGTTGCCAAGATGGCAACAATGAGAGTTGTGATAGCAGTGGCTACGTCAAAGCAATGGTCTTTACATCAGATGGATGTAAAGAATGCATTCTTGCATGGGGATTCGCATGAAGAGGTGTATATGCTGCAGCCACCTGGTTATGAGGATGTGAGTCACCCCGAGCATGTTTGCAGGCTGAAGAAAGCCTTGTATGGCTCAAAACAAGCACCAAGAGCATGGTCAGATTTCTGAATATCTTGTCACTATTGGCTTTCATGTAGCCAATGCAGATTTCTCGCTATATGTGAGACACAGTGATAGAGGGGTTGTGCTTGTTGTCATCTATGTAGATGACCTGATCATTACAGGGGACCATGATGCAGAGATCTTTGATGTAAAGATCTTGCTTAGACAGAAGTTTAAGATGAAGGATCTGGGGGAGCTCAGATATTATTTAGGCATTGAGGTGATTAGGTCACCACATGGTATTAGATTACTGCAGAGACAGTATGGCTTGGACATGTTGTCCAAGTATGGTATGACAGGCTGTAAGCCTATCTCAGTGCCATTGGATCAGAATGGCAAGTTGAGTGCAGATTTAGGAGAGATTTTGGAGGATCCTACTATGTATAGGCGCATAGTAGGAAGCTTGATCTACATGACGATCACTAGGCCAGATTTGAGCTATGATGTTGGGTTAGTGAGTCAATTTATACAAGTTCTTCGAAAGCCGAAAATAGATGCATTGAGACGCATACTGAGGTATGTGAGGTGTACTTTGCATTGTGGACTATTTTATGAAACTGGGAGAGATATGTGTACATGGGTACACAGATGCTAATTGGGTTGGTAGTATCTCAGATAGAAGATCTACTAGTGGCTTCATGTTTTCTTTGGGGAGTGTTGTTGTGCCTTGGAGCAGCAAGAAGCAGCCTACAGTTGCTTCTACTAGTGGCTTCATGTTTTCTTTGGGGAGCTGTGACTTGGAGCAGCAAGAAGCAGCCTACGATTGCTCTATCTAGTACTATATAGAGGCCGAGTATAGAGGTGCTGCTATGGCAGCATGTGAGGTAGCTTGGTTGAGAAAGCTACTTGCCGATTTGGGTCTATCAGTGGATAGACAAGTTGTCATTTTCTGTGACAACATTAGCAGTATACAGTTGGCCAGGAACCCAGTTTTTCATGCTCGCATGAAGCATATAGAGGTCCACTATCATTTTGTCAGAGAGAAGGTTTTGGCAGGAGACATTGACCTTGTTTATGTCAGCACACACAGGATCAGGTCGCTGACATCTTCACCAAAGCATTGGGTACAGAAAAGCTCCGCAGATTCAGGGCTTCGCTTGATGTAAATGAGATGGAGTTGAGCTCGAGGGGGAGTGTTGAGATATTGAGCTCATCTAGTGAAGCGGTGGACACTGATGACCTGCCTGGGGGATAGGCCCCACACTTACACCACTGGCATGGTTGGTGAGATCATGGGTGATATGCGGCCAGTGGGATGACAGGCTGTGAGACAGCCATTCTCTAGAGACTGGCATAGTTATAGCGCCAGCTCATTTAGTTGGGTTCACACTATAGAGAACCCTAATGTATTTGGTTGAGTACCTTTTCATATGTGTGTACTCTTATCTTTGTATATGGTGTGTTGAGTGTTGTGTGAAGAAGAAGAATATTTTCAGCCTCTCACCTTGTGTGTTCTCTTTTAGGGTTTTGTGAGTGTGTGTGTGCTTGCAAGAGCTCAAGCTCTCTTCTCCCATGCATCTTTTCACCACGCACATCTAGGAGTCCTTACACTCCTCACATGGCATCCACAGAGAAACTATATTATGTGTGCAATGGAGCCATGGTCATGAATGATGTAAGGAAGGAGATGAAAGGGCGCATCCGCTAGCTTTTAAAGATTCAATTTGCACATGAAGTGATGAAGAAGTGGGATGCCTTGGATAAAGATAAAAAAACTTCATCATTAAGAAAATCAAGAGTGAGTACACTCCTGTGTGATGTAGTGTCAAATCAATGGATCAACGGTGTCATGGTTAAAACCATGGCATTACGTAGATCCAAGGTGCGGGATGCTATGACCGAGGGGCAGCCAAAACTTACTTGGCTCGATAAGGAGGAGTGACGAATGATCTAGGCCAAGCATAAAGACATGCCTGATAGGTACAACTAGAAGAGGGGAGCCGCACAGGCTTGGATGGAGAGCGTAGGCTCGTCACATCTTGGTAGTGGAGGCTATGAGTCCTTCCCGCAAGTACTTTGAAGGCTTTTTTACAAATCTCTTTCATTCATTGTCTATAATGTGCATTGGTTGCATGCCCTAAACCTTGTGTTGGTTGGTTGATGTAGGAGAGCATAGTAGGCCATCCTCCATTTCCACAAGAGGAGAGATATGGCTACAGGTTTGGCACATAGGCATTGCCTTTAGCAATTGGAGTCCGAGGGTATGCCTATCAATTGGGGAGTGGCAGCGAATGCAGTAAGCATCCTACTACTACTTGCATCCATCTACTCATTTGTATTGGCATGTTTGCATTAAATACTAATTTCTTCTTATGCATGCATTGATATAGGATATGCCTCAACCCTCACCTAGCGAGGACAAGTAGTGCAGTGCTAGCCAAGTCTACGTCTATTTTTGGCTTGTACACATGATTTGTTGCCGTGTTGTTATCCATGATTTGGATCAACACTTTTATGTAAATGATGTTATTTTGTTACACCTATTTTGGGTTGCCATTTTGACTTGTACATTTGATGGTCTGAAACATACAAAGTGTTGTTATCCGTGCCTTGGATCAACACTAGTATGTACACGAAAAATGTAGTTATCTTTTTGAATTAATATAAAATACAGGTTTTCTCTCAATTCTGAGTACAGTTGGACAAGTACTCTTACCAAAACAACAGGCAGAATGGTGTAGCTTGTAATTTGTAGCTAGCTGCACCATTTTTTCCCAAAAACATTTCTCGCATAGAGCATTGGTATATGCACCAATATTGGCACCGATATCATCGATGAAAATGTGTTATTACCGACGCTTATATCGACACGCATACCGACGCATATGTACCCGGAGGGTATACCGGCGCGCATACCAATGTTTGTGCTATTTACCATGCCTTCTTGAGGCATCGGTGTGAGTGCCGATAACCCATAGTTTCTTTGTAATGCACTCTCGAGGGGTGCACTACTAAGAAACCCTATGTATCACATGCGTTCAAGGGGTATTTAAAAAATCCCTTACTTATGAATTTTTAATGAATGATCCCTTTTTCTTTATATAATTATGGGTTTTTTTCAAAATCGATTAAAGACACCTTCTATAAATGTATTTCTATAAATTTATCTTAAAATTTTAAATTAAAAAACCCCTTCATTTGAACTCATGTGGTATACTTACATATTTTTAGATGAACCTCCCGAGAGTGCACTATCATTCTTGCTTCTAGGCAAGCTGCTTTTGTGGATGTGTCTTGCCAACAAGAGGAGGTCTTGTGGAAGTGGCTTGCCAAATACCAATCCACGAAGTTTAACATAGATAAGGAGGCTATCTATACCGTGTAAGCTATGATACTTGATGTGGTTATATATTTTGACATATATTCCATGTATGTTTTAGAGCCACAATATCTCCTAATGGAGCTAATTTTATCCAAGAGGCCTACCAAATGTCAAAAATTATTAAAGATTATTTGGAACCTAATCTACAAGACTTTGTACAACCTATGCTACTTGCAGTGGTATTTTGTTTTATTAAATATATAATTGATGATATTTCAG